>NW_025725791.1:394267-401650 GCF_021461395.2 Schistocerca americana
CAGTCCACGCCCCCCTGCGTGGGAAGAGTCTTTCTAGGCCATGACCCACCGGAAGGGCGCAGCGTCCCCCACCCCAGACATGTGACGTCACACCATCGGTATTGACGACTAGACTGATTCCTTATAATCATTTGCCATACACCGGTGGAAGCTGCCGAGACGAGTAACTACATAGCGGGCTCGCCGTGTCACTAATGTACAGAGATACAACAGTTTCGACTGGAACCGGATTAAACGTATACACGGCGCTGATTAGTAATAGATAGAGCCATCAGAATACAGATAATGTATACAACTGTCCGTATACATGCTGAAAGACTCTGCTCACAATCACAACCACACGTCAGCCACACACCCTTATCACGCACTACTCTCTGCCTGTAACACGCACACAGACAATATGTAAGCACCAGCATGGAACAACACCCAGTGCATCCTCTCCGCCACATTAGACAATCCACACTGTCATAACCAGACTGGGAGGTCCACTCAGAAAACAGAATATCCCACCCACCCGACAACCACCATTGCTCAGCCAAGCCACCAACACCCACACATGTCCTACACAGGGGTGCACCCAACATCACAATACTGCCTCCTCTCACAGCACACAAACAATGGCAGGAATGAAAGACACAGGTCTGCCACAAGCATGGAATGAGAGCGCCGCCTGTCATGAGCCAAAGGTGCATCCTGACGTGGCAAATCAGATGATGCCGCAGGCATCCACTTACTATAATCACAATCAACAAACCGGCCGCCCCGCCCCGCCCCCCATTAAACCTTTCCTTACAACAATGTGTACCTTAACCTAACCTATATCGTACCGTAACCTAACCTATATCGTACCGTAACCTAACCTATGTCGTACCGTAACCTAACCTATGTCGTACCGTAACCTAACCTATGTCGTACCGTAACCTAACCTATGTCGTACCGTAACCTAACCTATGTCGTACCGTAACCTAACCTATGTCGTACCGTAACCTAACCTATGTCGTACCGTAACCTAACCTATGTCGTACCGTAACCTAACCTATGTCGTACCTTAACCTAACCTATGTCGTACCTTAACCTAACCTATGTCGTACCTTAACCTAACCTATGTCGTACCTTAACCTAACCTATGTCGTACCTTAACCTAACCTATGTCGTACCTTAACCTAACCTATGTCGTACCTTAACCTAACCTATGTCGTACCTTAACCTAACCTATGTCGTACCTTAACCTAACCTATGTCGTACCTTAACCTAACCTATGTCGTACCTTAACCTAACCTATGTCGTACCTTAACCTAACCTATGTCGTACCTTAACCTAACCTATGTCGTACCTTAACCTAACCTATGTCGTACCTTAACCTAACCTATGTCGTACCTTAACCTAACCTATGTCGTACCTTAACCTAACCTATGTCGTACCTTAACCTAACCTATGTCGTACCTTAACCTAACCTATGTCGTACCTTAACCTAACCTATGTCGTACCTTAACCTAACCTATGTCGTACCTTAACCTAACCTATGTCGTACCTTAACCTAACCTATGTCGTACCTTAACCTAACCTATGTCGTACCTTAACCTAACCTATGTCGTACCTTAACCTAACCTATGTCGTACCTTAACCTAACCTATGTCGTACCTTAACCTAACCTATGTCGTACCTTAACCTAACCTGTATTGCGCCTTAACCTAACCTGTATTGCGCCTTAACCTAACCTGTATTGCGCCTTAACGTAACCTGTATTGCGCCTTAACGTAACCTGTATTGCGCCTTAACGTAACCTGTATTGCGCCTTAACGTAACCTGTATTGCGCCTTAACGTAACCTGTATTGCGCCTTAACGTAACCTGTATTGCGCCTTAACGTAACCTGTATTGCGCCTTAACGTAACCTGTATTGCGCCTTAACGTAACCTGTATTGCGCCTTAACGTAACCTGTATTGCGCCTTAACGTAACCTGTATTGCGCCTTAACGTAACCTGTATTGCGCCTTAACGTAACCTGTATTGCGCCTTAACGTAACCTGTATTGCGCCTTAACGTAACCTGTATTGCGCCTTAACGTAACCTGTATTGCGCCTTAACGTAACCTGTATTGCGCCTTAACGTAACCTGTATTGCGCCTTAACGTAACCTGTATTGCGCCTTAACGTAACCTGCATTGCGCCTTAACGTAACCTGTATTGCGCCTTAACGTAACCTGTATTGCGCCTTAACGTAACCTGTATTGCGCCTTAACGTAACCTGTATTGCGCCTTAACGTAACCTGTATTGCGCCTTAACGTAACCGATATTGCGCCTTAACGTAACCTATATTGCGCCGTAACGTAACCTATATTGCGCCGTAACGTAACCCACATTGCCCCTTAACGTAACCCACATTGCCCCTTAACGTAACCCACATTGCCCCTTAACGTAACCCAACACACGTTGGGCCTTAACCCAACACACGTTGGGCCTTAACCCAACACACGTTGGGCCTTAACCCAACACACGTTGGGCCTTAACCCAACACACGTTGGGCCTTAACCCAACACACGTTGGGCCTTAACCCAACACACGTTGGGCCTTAACCCAACACACGTTGGGCCTTAAACCCAACACACGTTGGGCCTTAACCCAACACACGTTGGGCCTTAACCCAACACACGTTGGGCCTTAACCCAACACACGTTGGGCCTTAACCCAACACACGTTGGGCCTTAACCTGCTCTGTAATTGTCATACGACGCGTTAAATTAGTGTAGTGTTGCCTAACTGCAACCCCCGCAATATAGTTTGCTACTCGCACTGCCCGGTCCCCAGTGTATCGCTTCATGTTAAACACCTTGCAGCTATACACTGTAATGTGGATGGCAGCAGGACGTACATGCTCAATGCCCTTTGCAGTTGTTCATTGGCATTTGCAGTTGTTCATTGGCATTCGCATGTGCGAAGCACTTAGCCTACGCTGTGGTACGGCCTGTGTCAACTGTCCGCTGATGTTGTACGTCCAAATCACACACTGTACTGCACATTGGTCCTCATGTACTGAATGATACATCGTGGTACATGTGACCGTACAACGACTGCGCCAACAACGGCGAACCATGCGGTCCAAATGTTGTGCACTCAGCTACGTGTCGTCTCCCTATAAGAGCTGGATTGCAGTGTGGTATGCCCTGGATGGCGATCAGCATGAGCCGTCTGTTGATGTAGTGGCGCGTGTTGTCAGACGTAGTCGTCTCTTCTCACACACCGTGATAGCATGGTGCACTGCGTTCCACATCTGCGACATGCGACAGAGGCCGGTTGACAGTCGTTCGCGCAATGGACATCGCATACGTACGGGGGCCACCTTCCACGTGTTCGCGAAGCGTGCACATGTTGTTGCGTGTATGTGGGCAGACATAGTGTGTCGTGACACCTGACACAGGCATGCAACAATCGTTGAATTTGCAAATGGCGATGGACGCCTACGTTTGCTGGTGACGTTATGCAAATGAACAACTGGTAAACCGTTGTGGTGCGGTTGTTCTCGCTAGAGGTGAATCAGTGATGGCGACGATCGGTTGAGCTACCAACCGGTTGTTCCAGCGATACCCACCATGCCCACGAACGTGAATGGCATCTGGGTGTGAAGCGATACGCGGCGGTGGCTGGGTGGGACCGTCCCCGGCCGGTGAGGGGGGGCCTCCCGGCGTGCTGGCCGCGCGGTGCGTGGGCGCACGCGCTACAGCCGGCTGGTGGGGGCGGCCAGTGGCAGGCGCGCCGGCCGACGGAGGCGGCAGGCGGCGCAGCTGCGCGCCGGCGCACCCTGCACGCGGCGCCGTGCGGCCAAAGTAGGTCCTCGCGGGCCCGGTGCGAAGCGCGGTGGACATCTGCAGTGTGCTGGTCCGATTGAGGACTGTGTGCGCTGAGGATGCGCCGCCGCCCGGCGCTCGGCGCCGCGACGCCGTCTGCTGCTCGGTCGCCTCTGCGGTTCTCGCAGGTGGTTTGTATCGCAGCTGTGCGGACGTGTTGGCGCGTGCGCTGTGCTGGGAGAGTTCGCTTCGGCACCCAAGTGGGGCTTTTGTCCTTCTGTGGCGCTGGCGTTGGAGCTGCCGGTCACCGTAGGTGGCGCGTGTTGTCTCCCGCCGGCAATGCCACGACAGCACGCTCCCGGGCCTCTGTCGGCAGCGGCAAGCTCAGTTGGGAGCACGGGTGGTCGCACCTAAAGCGTCTACTCGCCAAACTCCGGGCGATTGCGCCTCTCTCGAACCCGACCAAGTACTTAGGACGGCGCTGCGCGCCGCCGGGACCTGAGAGGGTTTCGAGGTGTATTGTGCAGGGGAGCTCAGCCTCCTCCTGTTTGCAGAATAATTGAGCGGACGCTTGCGTGTTCGCGCGGGCCCCCGGGACACACTCCCGGGCGGCCGGCTGCTCAGCTCTAGTTGACGCAGCTCCCTGGTTGATCCTGCCAGTAGTCATATGCTTGTCTCAAAGATTAAGCCATGCATGTCTCAGTACAAGCCGCATTAAGGTGAAACCGCGAATGGCTCATTAAATCAGTTATGGTTCCTTAGATCGTACCCACGTTACTTGGATAACTGTGGTAATTCTAGAGCTAATACATGCAAACAGAGTCCCGACCAGAGATGGAAGGGACGCTTTTATTAGATCAAAACCAATCGGTCGGCTCGTCCGGTCCGTTTGCCTTGGTGACTCTGAATAACTTTGGGCTGATCGCACGGTCCTCGTACCGGCGACGCATCTTTCAAATGTCTGCCTTATCAACTGTCGATGGTAGGTTCTGCGCCTACCATGGTTGTAACGGGTAACGGGGAATCAGGGTTCGATTCCGGAGAGGGAGCCTGAGAAACGGCTACCACATCCAAGGAAGGCAGCAGGCGCGCAAATTACCCACTCCCGGCACGGGGAGGTAGTGACGAAAAATAACGATACGGGACTCATCCGAGGCCCCGTAATCGGAATGAGTACACTTTAAATCCTTTAACGAGTATCTATTGGAGGGCAAGTCTGGTGCCAGCAGCCGCGGTAATTCCAGCTCCAATAGCGTATATTAAAGTTGTTGCGGTTAAAAAGCTCGTAGTTGGATTTGTGTCCCACGCTGTTGGTTCACCGCCCGTCGGTGTTTAACTGGCATGTATCGTGGGACGTCCTGCCGGTGGGGCGAGCCGAAGGCGTGCGACGCGCCTCGTGCGTGCTCGTGCGTCCGGAGGCGGACCCCGTTGCAATCCTACCAGGGTGCTCTTGAGTGAGTGTCTCGGTGGGCCGGCACGTTTACTTTGAACAAATTAGAGTGCTTAAAGCAGGCAAGCCCGCCTGAATACTGTGTGCATGGAATAATGGAATAGGACCTCGGTTCTATTTTGTTGGTTTTCGGAACCCGAGGTAATGATTAATAGGGACAGGCGGGGGCATTCGTATTGCGACGTTAGAGGTGAAATTCTTGGATCGTCGCAAGACGAACAGAAGCGAAAGCATTTGCCAAGTATGTTTTCATTAATCAAGAACGAAAGTTAGAGGTTCGAAGGCGATCAGATACCGCCCTAGTTCTAACCATAAACGATGCCAGCCAGCGATCCGCCGCAGTTCCTCCGATGACTCGGCGGGCAGCCTCCGGGAAACCAAAGCTTTTGGGTTCCGGGGGAAGTATGGTTGCAAAGCTGAAACTTAAAGGAATTGACGGAAGGGCACCACCAGGAGTGGAGCCTGCGGCTTAATTTGACTCAACACGGGAAACCTCACCAGGCCCGGACACCGGAAGGATTGACAGATTGATAGCTCTTTCTTGATTCGGTGGGTGGTGGTGCATGGCCGTTCTTAGTTGGTGGAGCGATTTGTCTGGTTAATTCCGATAACGAACGAGACTCTAGCCTGCTAACTAGTCGCGTGACATCCTTCGTGCTGTCAGCGATTACTTTTCTTCTTAGAGGGACAGGCGGCTTCTAGCCGCACGAGATTGAGCAATAACAGGTCTGTGATGCCCTTAGATGTTCTGGGCCGCACGCGCGCTACACTGAAGGAATCAGCGTGTCTTCCTAGGCCGAAAGGTCGGGGTAACCCGCTGAACCTCCTTCGTGCTAGGGATTGGGGCTTGCAATTGTTCCCCATGAACGAGGAATTCCCAGTAAGCGCGAGTCATAAGCTCGCGTTGATTACGTCCCTGCCCTTTGTACACACCGCCCGTCGCTACTACCGATTGAATGATTTAGTGAGGTCTTCGGACTGGTACGCGGCATTGACTCTGTCGTTGCCGATGCTACCGGAAAGATGACCAAACTTGATCATTTAGAGGAAGTAAAAGTCGTAACAAGGTTTCCGTAGGTGAACCTGCGGAAGGATCATTACCGACTAGACTGCATGTCGTTCGATGTGCGTGTCGTGTCGCGCAACACGCTACCTGTACGGCTCGCAGTAGCCGTGCGCCGCGTGCGGAACCACGCGTGCTTCTCAAAACTAACGCCAATGTTGTGTGGTACGAGCGCTGAAGCGCTGGAGCGGCTGGCCTGCGGCACCTGGCGCCTGGCGCCGGTTTTGAATGACTTTCGCCCGACTGCCTGTCCGCTCCGGTGTGGAGCCGTACGACGCCCATCGGCCGTGAGGCCGTTGGACACAGAACGCTTGAACAGGGGCCGCCACACGCCTACGTCCCGCCTATGCAACTGTCTTGAAAGAGACAGTGGAAACTAAGAAAAGATCACCCAGGACGGTGGATCACTCGGCTCGTGGGTCGATGAAGAACGCAGCAAATTGCGCGTCGACATGTGAACTGCAGGACACATGAACATCGACGTTTCGAACGCACATTGCGGTCCATGGATTCCGTTCCCGGGCCACGTCTGGCTGAGGGTCGGCTACGTATACTGAAGCGCGCGGCGTTTGCCCCGCTTCGCAGACCTGGGAGCGTCGCGGCCGCCTGTGGGGCCGGCCGCGCCTCCTGAAACGTGCGATGCGCGCCCGTCGCCTGGCGGTTCGCATACCGGTACTTACTCGGTAGCGTGCACAGCCGGCTGGCGGTGTGGCGTGCGACACCTCGTACAACGACCTCAGAGCAGGCGAGACTACCCGCTGAATTTAAGCATATTACTAAGCGGAGGAAAAGAAACTAACAAGGATTCCCCCAGTAGCGGCGAGCGAACAGGGAAGAGTCCAGCACCGAACCCCGCAGGCTGCCGCCTGTCGTGGCATGTGGTGTTTGGGAGGGTCCACTACCCCGACGCCTCGCGCCGAGCCCAAGTCCAACTTGAATGAGGCCACGGCCCGTAGAGGGTGCCAGGCCCGTAGCGGCCGGTGCGAGCGTCGGCGGGACCTCTCCTTCGAGTCGGGTTGCTTGAGAGTGCAGCTCCAAGTGGGTGGTAAACTCCATCTGAGACTAAATATGACCACGAGACCGATA
>NW_025725792.1:0-22094 GCF_021461395.2 Schistocerca americana
GTTTGTCTGTGTCCATCCGGTATGTATTTGTTTGTTTGTTTGAAAGTGTTTTGTGTGTCGGTGACGTGGTCCGATCCGTCGCCCCCTGAGTAACTGTCGATCGGCGCGATAGACCGGCGTCACGCAACTGAACCGAAGTCTTGGGCACACCCGTCATACTGTTGTACACCGTCGCGCTGAGAACGGTAACGAAAGGTTGACTCTGATCGGTCGAATGTCTGGGCAGAACGTGAGGAATGAGGCAAGAGTGCAAGGAGGGGGGGGCAAAAGAGAGAGGAAGGGAAAAAGGGGAGAAACGCATTCGTAGAGCAACGGAACGTTCCCGTGTCGGAGGCGTATTGGAGCCGCACTGAAATGCGTTTAACGGCGGCGCGGCTGCAAGTGTCTGCCGTGGTGAACGTTACCTTTGACGGCTGCATTGGGCTTTGCCTTTGCTTTCGCTTTCGCTTTCGCTTTCCCGGATGTACGTAACGTTTGTTGATATGGTTCTGAGGAAGAGTGTATGACAGTGCCGTGCCGTCCATGTTCGTGTGCCCTCCCATTGTGTGTATGCTATTGTCTGTGTACTTGAATGATGTATGTAGGTGTTAGTGGACATGTTTTACCAGTGGGGGGAAATGGATCGTCGATAGTTGCCGTCACTCTGTCACGGTCGAGATGACGCACCCTCCGTACAGAAAGGTGTCGAGAAAGTGAGTGTGTGTGTGTGTGTGTGTGTGTGTGTGTGCGTGCGTGCGTCCGTGAATTGGCAGTGTTTGGAGGTGGGCGTGCCCTGCATGTGGCCCGGAAAAGGCTGTTCGTTAGGCGGTAGTGTTGTGTGGACAGGGGAGGGGCATGCGTAACGCTGCTGGCATGGCATTTCGGGAGATGGGAGGGGGCAAACGAGGAAACGAGGAGCGGCGGCCAAAGACGGGACGGGGAGGGGCGCGGTTGTGGGTGGCTTGCGCCTGTGCTCGGCGTTGTGGTTTGTGCAAAAGAGGAGGAGAAAAACAATGTGAGTTGCCAGGGAGGGGAGCGGTGTTGTGTTGTGGTTGTCGTGGTGTAGCCGCAGACGCGGCTGTCAGTGAACGTGGCGAGACGGACGGATGCGCGGAGGGGCGGGGGCGGGGGCGGCGCATTTCGCCGGTGCCGTGCCGTGCCGTGCCGTGCCTGAAAGCCGCGTGGTCGCTGTGTTGTTGGTGGCGTGGGGGCGAGGAGAGTACCGTACGGGTGTGCTTGTGCGCCGGAAATGGCACACTGCGCCCGCCCGTCTTGGAGGCTGATGGCTGTGGTGTGGAAATGGGGCGCGGTGATGTTGAAGCACAGAAAAGAAACCAAGAAAACGGAAGGCGTGATGCGGCGGTGGTGGTGAGAGCGGGAAAAACAAAACAAAAGAAAAAAAACAACAAAAAAAAAGAAGGAAAAACAACAAGAAACAAAAAAGAAAACAAAAAGTCTATCAATATTAAAATGTAAATGGAAATGGAAATGGACCCAGGTATAACCTCCCTGCACAAATAGCAGAGAGTCCGATGATAATAAAAATGTGCCAGAATGTTAACGTCCCTACAAAACAAACCCAACGATAATATTAATGAAAGAGTGAACCGTATGTAACATTGCAACAGACATAATGAAACCTGATAAATTGTATAAGGGCAGCAGCCGTTGACCTTTGGCCCTGTATTCAGAATAAAAAGAGCCAAAGATCGTTACCCCAATGAAAAAGACACTGAAACACGTATGTAACATAGTAGCGATGGCGAGACATTGTAGCATCTGTGACCAGAGAGTTTGCGCTGGACTGCGCGAGTGTTGCGAGCGGTTCTCAGTCAGTCAGTCAGTCTGTGTAGTTGAGGGCTGTACTCTGTCAGTAGTCGTCGCGTGCAGTACGCTAATAGTCGTCATGCAGAGCGGTCGGTCAGTAGTAGCAGCCGAGTGCGGTTGTGTGATGTAGGCGGTCGGCAACACTGGTCAAGATGGTGAATAAGGTATACTGTTAATTAATATAATCATTAGATAATGAGAAATTGTATTTATTGTAATTATGCTCCAACAAGTTCCCCAATAATAATTTTTATTTCAAAAGCATTTTTCAAACATTTAATCTTTTATTGAACTAAAGAGTTCGTTCCACTTCTTTGAAGAAAAATGTCACTAAAATCACAAAAAAAGAGAATATTATTATTTGCAATGCAGTTCCTCCAAGCGCTGCGCAACAACCAGAGCAGAAATGTGACATCCATTTATTCGGAGGTAAGACTTTAATTCCGATTGTTTTGCACAGGGCCAAAGACCGATATTTCGGTTTAATTGAAGTTTCTTGTCACTGAACGGACTTTTTTAAATGTTGTGTGAAGACTTTATATTTGAGTCAGATTGCGAATTGCACATTGTTGTTGCCATTTTCAATACCTCTCATTGTGGGCGAGGTTACAATTAGCGCAATGTCCATTAGCATCCGTAAATAACATTGTCCATTATTTTAAATATTGCTGGGAGGTTACAACACACACACAAAACAAAAAACAAAAAGAAACAAAAAATTGCATTTATATCCGCTCCTCGATTGTAGATACCCCTTACACAGCTGTGTGCAATGAATGAGTGCTGGCTGGTAATTAATTGCACTCCTTGGAGGGAAATGCCATAGGAAGTAGTCTTTAAAAAGTGAATGTTTTTCGTTAAGAGACAAAAGTTACTTTAGAAAAAAAGTAATAGTGGGGCTTGTGTTGTTGAACAAAATAAGTACAATGAACATACGTTATCAGATTTGCGCAATGCAGCGTCACACCACCTCTTGATTATAACACAATATACTATACATCGTCCCGAACCGTGACCAGAGTCGCGAGACGAGCAGAGCACGCCGCCGACGCCCGCTCAGTACAACCGTCCACCCGCTACTACTGTCGACCGACTACTACCTCTCCCGACTCGCGCTACAATATATATAACAACTGTTCCTGGCGACCCGGTGCGTGCCACTACTGTCGTCTGGCGCGGTCCAAGCGCCGACTAGCAGCGATAAAGAACTCTCTGGTCAGACAGAGATGCTGTCATGCCTCGCCATCGCTCTGGTAATGAATACATACGTGTTGCAGCGTGCGTACCACCGGAACACGCAGTGGCGGAGCCAAAGACTGTGTTGTCGAGGTCGAGTGCGAGTGGGAAGAGAGGCAGCGTCGGCACGGAGATGCAAGCGAGCGCGAGACGCACGGGGGCTGCGGCGTGGCGCGTTTGCGGTCGGCGCCTTTGGTGGCAACGGCCGGGACAAGCAGCGGTGTATGGTGTGGTGCGGGGCGGACAGGGGCGGCGGTGGACGGGGAGGAGGCGGCGCGACGACGGCATGGGGGCGAAAACGGGACGGGGGACGGCGGATGTTGAGAGGCGTCACGCGCGGACAGGACACAGACACAGAGACACACAGAGTGGAAAGGGAGGGTGCGCGGTAGTAGTTGGGAATGTGCGTACCGTGCGGGATGGGAGTGGGCGAGGAACACGGTCGTGGCCCCTGTTTTGGGTGCGTGTGATGACGTCGGTGTGTTGTGGGAAGGGAAGGTGCTGTGGCGGCGGCGCGTAATGGGCGTAGGCCGAAAAGAGAAAGGAACGTGGGCAGTGTGTTGGCAAGCGTCGGTTCGACTGCGACGTTGATGGGCAGGGCAGGGCAAGGTTAATGGTGGTAGGAGTAGGCGTGTGGGCGCAAAAAATCTGCCGCTGCAGGCGGTGCCGTAACCGCCATGGCGGGAAGGAGAGAGGGCCAAAGAAAGAAAGAAAGAAGAAAAAAAAGGAGGGGGGGGGGGGCGAAAGTGGAGAGGCGGTGGTGTGAGAAGGGCGGGGGCGGAAGGAAGGCAGGAAGGACAAGAGGCGAGGCGACGGCTTGCTTTGTGTATCGGTCGGTCTCTGGCTATGCTTCGTTTTCTGCAGCAGGGTCGGTGCGCGGCGTGGCTCGCGGCAGTGGGAACGCCTGGTGGCTGGACGGCCAGCAATGCGGTTGGATGGGCGGCCACAGCACCGCACCTGTGCCCGAGGAGGAGACGCTGGCGGCGGGCCCTGAGGTGAGGCCGGCTCGGCTGGGGCTGTGGATGTGTAGGTGTGCGCCGCTGCTGCAACAACGAGTAAAACGCGAGAAGAAGGGATGGCGGTAGAGAGGAAAAAAAAAAAAAAGGTCGTGTTGTGTTGATGCGCAGGCAGACGCGTACAGAGGGACGAGCCCGGTCTGCAGCAGGGTGTGGCCGTGCCGAGTGCAGAGCAGCGGCGGCTCGGTTCGGTTCGGCCCGGCCCGGCGGGCCGCGCTGTTGTCGCGGACGTGAGCGCCCCCTGGCGGGTGGCCGGAGGCGGCGCGGCGTGTTGGACGTGTGGCTGGTGGCAGTGCACAATTTGCGAGTGGCTGGCGGTGTGGTGTGGCGGTTGGCGCGTCGGGCGGCGGAGAGGTATGTGTTGCGGGCGCCCTTTGCTGCGCTGCGTCGTTGCGTGTGCCGTACAGGGCGGGCGCTTGTCGACTGTGTGGGCGGTGTGGCGAATTGGCGTGAAACGGCTGCCGAGAGGTGTGTGGTAGCGAGCCGGTCGGTGGTGTCAGTGCGAAGGGGAATGTGCGTGCGTTTGGCGGTTTCGGTGTGCTTTTTGCGGCGTGAGAGTGGGAATTAGTGGGGCCGGCTGTTGTGTTGGTTCCTTGTGTCTTGTGTCGCGTAGCTTGATGGCAACGTGGAAGGACGCCGGTTTCGTTTCGAGCCTTGCGTGTGGTTGTCGACGTTGACTGGTTGGCGTGTGCCGATGCACGTGCATGTGTGGGTCGCGAGTGCGTTTTTGGCTGGCTGTGTGTGTGTGTGTGTGTGTGTTTTGGGGGGGAAGGGGGAGGCGGTGGTGAAAGTGCAGTCGTTGCCACGGGCGTCGTCGGGTGGGGCTGGGGCTGTGCGTCGTGGCGGAAAGGTGGTAGGTTGCGGGAAGCGAGCCCGTCGTTGACGGTGTCGCGTGAGTTGTGAATCGAGTGGGGCGCGGGGCGCGGGACAGGAGCAGCGTGCCGCTGCGTCGTGGTCGTCAGCAGAGGCTGTGCGTGTGCTTGTCCTTTTTGTGGGCGGTTCGTGCGAGGCGTTTTTGTTTTGTGTTGCCCTAGTTGTTAGTTTATTTTGTTTGTGTTTGTTATTTTGAGACGACGACTGGTTGGTGGCGTGCGCGCGAAGTGGCGGTGTGCGCTTCCCGTGTCGTTTGTGTTGTTTGGTTTTTTTGTTTTTGTGTGTTTTTTTTTTTTTTTTTTTTGCACTGGGCCCCGGTGGGTGGGTGCGTGTGTGTCGATTGCCGGCTGGCGAGAGGTGCGCCATCGGCGGGGTGGGTCGCCGGCACAAGTAGAGGCGGCGGCGTTGTTGCTGTTGTTGTGTGGTGTTTGTTTTGTTCGGCTGTGTCGGCGAGCTGTGTTGCGGTGCGTGTGAATGGTGGTGCAAAAGTGCTGGCGTTGGGGCTGCGACTGCGACGGCGGCGAGCCGCGGGCGCGCCATTGATAGTGATGTTGTGAACAGCGGCTGTGTACGGTAGTGGTGTTGTTGTAGCACGACGTGCATCCGGGCCGGCGCGGAAAGCGCAGTTGCGGGCGGTTGCCCTTCGGTGCCAGCCATGTCGCGTGAGCGGCGGGTTGCTCTGGTGTCGACACGTGGTGCTCTGGGTTGTTGTGTGGTGCCCTTTGGCCGGTGGGGGTGGTTCGCGTGTGTCTCGTTCGCGCTCGGTGTCTGGTCGTGGTCGTGGTCGTGCTGCTCCCCCGTCTGTCGGCGGTTTCCGACGTCGTCTGTACGTTTTTGTTCGTTTGCGGCGTGCCTGCCGACGTCGTCCCGTCGCGACCTTTCAACCGAAAGTGTGGCGCCCGAAGGTGAACGAACGTAACCCTGACCTCGGCGCTTTACGCTGAGCCGAGCGAACCGAACCGAACCTAACGTGTGGTGTGGCGAGGTGAGCTCAGCCTGTGAGCCCCTAACGTCTACGTAAGGTAAGCTGTCCGGCTCACGCCTCACGTTTGAACGCTTTTGTAACCTACGTTTGACGCTTCTTAACCTAGCACTGACCCCTTAACCTAACGTGTAACCTAACCTAACCTAACCTAACCTAACCTAACCTCTGACGCCTGACGTGTTTGAATGCTTAACCTAAGTTTGACGCTTAACCTAACCCAAGTCCCCTTAACCTAACCCACGTCCACCTAACCTAACCTAACGTAGACGTGTAAACGTAATGTGTAACGCGTAACGTGTAAGGTCGGCTGTCGTGTGTGCTTGACGGCAGATTGGGTTGGTCTGTAGATTCGGATTGCGGTTTGCCTCGGTCGAGGGGTTGGGTCGGAAGCGGCGAGGGGCGGCGGCGCCTGTTGCGCAGGCGGCGTCCGTTTGCGGCGGGCAATTGTTGAGAAACGGCTGTGAATGTTGGCGGGCGAGAGGAGGAGGACGGCGCGCGATGTGGCCCGACGGCTGCGGGCCGATCGGGAAACGGCGGGAGGGCGACGGAAGGCGATGGGGCGGCGGAGGCGCGTTTGCACGGCCGTCATCGCCGCACGCCTCGGCTTGTGTGGCTGTGGCGCCGGCCGCGCTGGCCGGGCTGCCGCGGCGACGGTGTGGGAGTTTTGCCGAAGGTTTGGCCATTGTGGCGGGTCGTCGGCTGGGGCTGTGGGGGCGGCATTTGGGCGGGGGCGGCGATTCTCGGCGGGCCGACCCAGGCTGTAGCGCGCGGTAGCTGCAGTTTGGCCGTGGTTTGCGGCGCTGCCGTGGCGACTGGTTGGCGACTGTGGTGTGGCTGTGTGTAGCCCCATCCTCGGTGGTTTGAAAGGCGCGGGCGGTTGTGGCGCAGGTTTGGGGCTGCTCCGCACAGGCTGTCGGACGTTGGGCGGTAGCAAGCGCGGGAGGCGCGGCGCGGCGGCGCGCAGAGTGGCGGCCGCTCTCTCGGCCGTCCGCGCCCGCCCGCGACACTGGCTGGGCCTTGTGATTCTCTGCTCTTGTGCTTGCGTGCCTGCCGTCCCGCTCGCTCTCGCTGTGTGTTACGCGCGTCGTCGAAATGGCAGATCAGGCGGCTACGAACGAGACTGCTGCGGCACCCGCCGCCACCGGCACTACGAAGAAGGCCAAGTCTGCGTCGTCTGCGAAGAAGCCGCGCGCCAAGCCTGCGCACCCGCGCACCTCTGAGATGGTGACGGCCGCCATCAAGAGTCTGAAGGAGCGCGGCGGGTCGTCGCTGCAGGCGATCAAGAAGTACATAGCCGCGCACTACAAGCTGGACGCGGAGAAGCTGGCGCCGTTTATCAAGAAGTACCTCAAGTCGGCCGTCGTGGCGGGCGAGCTGGTGCAGACGAAGGGGAAGGGCGCGTCCGGCTCGTTCAAGCTTGCCGGCGCCGGCGGCGGGGGGGCGGCCGAGGGCGGCAAGGCTCGTGCTGGCGGTGCCAAGAAGAAGCGCGCCGCTCCGGCCAGCAAGGAGAAGAAGGGCGCCCGTGCGGCCGGCGCAAAGAAGGCTGGTGGCGTGAAGGCGGCGACCGGTCGGAAGGCGGGCGCCGCCAAGAAGGCGTCTGCGGCGTCGGCCGCTCCCGCGGGTGCGAAGAAGGCGGCTGCGGCCAAGCCGGCCAAGGCCAAGTCGCCGTCGAAGGCGAAGAAGGCCGCCAAGGTTCCGACGAAGAAGCCGAAGGCGCCGCGCCCGAAGAAGGCGACGACGCCGTCTAAGGCGAAGGCTTCGCCCAAGAAGAAGAAGTAGAGTAGAGGAGAAAGAGATGGGAAAGGAAGGGTTTGGCGCTTGACTCCGTCGTCCCCACCCCCCGTCGTCGTCTAGTGGCGCGCAAGAGACGCGCGGCCCAAAACGGCCCTTCTCAGGGCCATCAAAGCACGTCGGGGAAGGTTTTGATTGTCGTGTTGCGTTTGGTGTGGGTGTCTGTCTGGCGTTTCTGTATGCCCGTGGGGATGCTGTTTGCGTGCCGTGGTGGTTGGATTGCGGGGGTCGGTGGCGGGTGTGGGCGGCGGTAGCGGTAAGCGGTGTTGTTGTTGTTGTTGTTGTCGTGGTTGATTGTCGCCGTGTTTGTTTTGTGGCGGCGGCCGACGGTTGGTTTTCTGTCACGTTGTTTTGTTTGAATACGTTGGTTGGCTTGCCTGCGTTCGTTCTTCTCGGATGTCTGTCTTGTCGAGTCGTGTCTGGTCTTTGTTTTGTTCCTTTGTGTGTGTGTGTGTTATGTTTTGCAACGGGGGGGCACGTTGAGATGCGGAAGGAGTCGGCGGGGATTTCGGTGGCGTGTAGAGCGAGCGAGCGCGCCTGCCTGGCCGTTGGCCGTCGGAGTGGAGTGCGGGTTTTTTTTGTTTTCGAAACGAAAGCGGCGGCCGGCCAGCCACCCGTGCGGTGTGACGTCGGCCGTTGGGTATTGTGCGCTTTGAGCGCCGGGGAGGGATGATGTGTGATTGTTGCGCGCTGCTAGCAGGCAGGCAGAGTGAGCGGGTGTGGCGGACGGACGGGAAGTGGTGGTTTTTGTTTTTGGGTTGCGGGGCGAGAGGCAGGCGACCGACAAAGTTTGCTCGCGACGGAGAGATGTTAGTGGCCCTGAAAAGGGCCGTTTTTGTTTGTGCGGTGCGGTGCCGCGGCGCGGTTTAGGCGCGCTCGCCGCGGATGCGGCGCGCGAGCTGGATGTCCTTGGGCATGATGGTGACGCGCTTGGCGTGGATTGCGCACAGGTTGGTGTCTTCGAAGAGGCCGACGAGGTAGGCCTCGCTGGCCTCCTGCAGGGCCATGACTGCGGAGCTCTGGAAGCGCAGGTCGGTCTTGAAGTCCTGGGCGATCTCGCGCACTAGGCGCTGGAATGGCAGCTTGCGGATGAGCAGCTCTGTGCTCTTCTGGTAGCGCCTGATTTCTCGCAGGGCGACGGTGCCCGGCCTGTAGCGGTGGGGCTTCTTGACGCCTCCGGTGGCGGGCGCGCTCTTCCTCGCCGCCTTGGTGGCGAGCTGTTTGCGCGGCGCCTTTCCGCCGGTGGACTTGCGGGCCGTTTGCTTTGTGCGGGCCATGGCGGTAGCGGTAGCGGTAGCGGAGCGGCGTGCGTGGAGGTTAGGTGCGGCGCGGCGTCCGGTGCTGCCTTGACAACGGGCCCGCGCGCCTCCGTGCTGCGCTTATATGCCCTCGGTTGCGCGTGGTGGGGGGAGGGCGGGCCAGAGTCTATATAGGGGGGCGGCGGGCGCGCTGGGCGCAGACCGTAGCCGACTCGCCAGCCGCTGCAGCTGCTGTTTGTGCACGTTTTGCTTTGCCCGAGGAAGGAAGGATGACAGGCCGCGGCAAGGGAGGAAAGGGGCTCGGCAAGGGTGGCGCCAAGCGGCACCGCAAGGTGTTGCGCGACAACATCCAGGGCATCACGAAGCCCGCCATCCGCCGCCTGGCTCGCAGGGGCGGCGTGAAGCGCATCTCTGGTCTGATCTACGAGGAGACCCGCGGGGTGCTGAAGGTGTTCCTGGAGAACGTGATCCGCGACGCGGTGACGTACACTGAGCACGCCAAGCGCAAGACTGTGACGGCCATGGACGTGGTGTACGCCCTGAAGAGGCAGGGGCGCACCCTGTACGGTTTCGGCGGTTAGGCTGCGTCGCAGCGGGCGCTGGCCTTCCCGCGGCCGTGCTTGTGGGTGGGAGAGACTAGAAAACGGCCCTTTTCAGGGCCACCACACTGTTCGGAAGTTGAAAAGTGCGAAAGAGTCTGTGTTGTTGCTGCGTGTGTGCGCGCTGTGTTGTTTGTTTGTTTGTTTCTTTCTTTCCGTTTGAGCGACGTGATGTGACTGGGAGGGGAGAAGGAAAGGAAACGTGTCATGTGGCTGGCTGTGTGTGGAGCTGCTTCGTTTGTGTGTCTTTGTATCGATCGCGACGGAGATGGCGGGCGGGCTGTGTGTTGTTGTGCGAGAGGCGGTGATTATTTGCTTGCGTGGTTTGTCTCTGTGTGTTTGTTTGCGGCGGCGTTGGGGTTTCCGAGGCAAGGCGTGTGGGCATAGGCGGCCGGATCAGCTGTTTCGTTCGTGTCGACGGCCGTTGCGCGCGGGAGTGGAGGGCGGTGTGTCGACACGCCTCCCTTTAACAATGGTCATTATTGCTGCCGTTGTCGGTTTGGAAGGCGACTGCGACGGTGCAAAATGTGTGCGTGTGTGTGTGTGTTGGGCCACACGGGCTGTGTGGACGACAAGATGGCGGACGTGCGCCGGCGGCGGCTGTGCTGTGACAGTGCAAAGTTAAAACAAAACAAGGTGCGGCGAGGACGACTGAAATTTTGCTTTGGACGTAGGTTTGTGTGGTGGCCCTGAAAAGGGCCGATTGTTGTGGGCCGAGCCGGCAAAGCGCGTTGCGTGCAGGGGAGCACGCGGCGCTGCGATTGCCTGGCCTCCTTTAGGCCTTCTTCTCGGTCTTCTTTGGCAGCAGGACGGCCTGGATGTTGGGCAGGACACCACCCTGTGCGATGGTGACGCCCGACAGGAGCTTGTTGAGCTCCTCGTCGTTGCGGATGGCAAGCTGCAGGTGGCGCGGGATGATGCGCGTCTTCTTGTTGTCGCGGGCCGCGTTTCCGGCCAGCTCGAGCACCTCAGCCGCGAGGTACTCCATGACGGCGGCGAGGTAGACGGGCGCCCCGGCGCCGACGCGCTCTGCGTAGTTTCCCTTGCGCAGGAGGCGGTGGATTCTGCCGACCGGGAACTGGAGCCCAGCCCTGCTTGAGCGGGACTTTGACTTGCCCTTGACTTTGCCTCCCTTTCCGCGTCCGGACATGGCGATGGGCTAGCGACGGTGCACACGAAACGGAAACGAAAACGACCGGTGCGAGCGGCAGCGAGTCGAGCAGCGGAGTGCGTGCCGGCGCAGCCGGGGTGGGGGTGCTTTATGGGCTCGGGTGCGGCGGCGCGGTTGCGCGCGCGCCCCATTGGTCGGCGGCCGCAACAGGGCGAGCTGGTAAAGGTGCGGCGGCGGCTGGCGGCGGGTGCCACTGTGTGGGGAGACGCTGACTAGAGCGGAGCGCTTGCTACTGGTGTTGCTGCTGCCGTACGTTGGTTGGAGATGCCGCCCAAGACTAGCGGGAAGGCCGCCAAGAAGGCTGGCAAGGCGCAGAAGAACATTTCGAAGGGCGACAAGAAGAAGAAGCGCAAGAGGAAGGAGAGCTATGCCATCTACATCTACAAGGTGCTGAAGCAGGTGCACCCTGACACGGGCATCTCGTCGAAGGCGATGAGCATCATGAACAGCTTCGTGAACGACATTTTCGAGCGCATTGCGGCCGAGGCTTCTCGCCTGGCGCACTACAACAAGCGCTCGACCATCACGTCCCGCGAGATCCAGACCGCTGTGCGGCTGTTGCTGCCTGGCGAGCTGGCCAAGCACGCCGTGAGCGAGGGCACGAAGGCGGTGACCAAGTACACGAGCTCCAAGTAAGGAGGTGGCTCTGGAATGGAAGGAAGGATGGAGAAGGCTCCTCCGTTGCGAGAGCGGCGAAACGGCCCTTTTCAGGGCCACCAACTTGCCTTTTGCGGGAAGGGCGGAATTGTTGTTGTTGTTGTTGTTTGTGTGGACGGCTGTGATGTATGTGTGCATTTTGATTGTGGGTGGGGGGGCGCGTCAAAGCGTGTTGCGCGGGGTACGGCCACGAGGTTGGTCGCCGTGGCGTGGAATGGTGGCACGCCTCGTTGGCGTGGTTTTTGACCCATTGGTGTTGTTGGGGTGTGTGTGTGTTTGTGTGTTACCCGTCTGCGAGGGGGGACAGTGCGATCGGCGACTTTTGTGTCACCGTAACGACGGCCGTTTGCGGGTTTGTTTTTTTGCACATCATACATGGCGAGGGTGAAATGTGAAATGTTTTTGTTTGGTTTGTTTTTGCCGCCCACTATTCCCTTTGCTGTACGCCGAGTTTGACAATGGTGCGACGTAACTGCAGCGTGGAGGTGTGTGAGTGACGTTGAAATGAACGTGCCATTAAGACGCATTGTTGTTGTATTGTACTGTACGTGTACGGCGACACGCACGATGATGTACCATTCGACTCTGATGTTTGATAGCCGTGTCTGACTGATTGCGTACGACGCACGCACACCGATGTCGTCATTCAAGATGCACGCTAGACGGCGGCGGCGGCGGCGGCGCCGGTCGTTTGTTTGGCGAATGTCTGTACACGTGTTTGTCTGTGTCCATCCGGTATGTATTTGTTTGTTTGTTTGAAAGTGTTTTGTGTGTCGGTGACGTGGTCCGATCCGTCGCCCCCTGAGTAACTGTCGATCGGCGCGATAGACCGGCGTCACGCAACTGAACCGAAGTCTTGGGCACACCCGTCATACTGTTGTACACCGTCGCGCTGAGAACGGTAACGAAAGGTTGACTCTGATCGGTCGAATGTCTGGGCAGAACGTGAGGAATGAGGCAAGAGTGCAAGGAGGGGGGGGCAAAAGAGAGAGGAAGGGAAAAAGGGGAGAAACGCATTCGTAGAGCAACGGAACGTTCCCGTGTCGGAGGCGTATTGGAGCCGCACTGAAATGCGTTTAACGGCGGCGCGGCTGCAAGTGTCTGCCGTGGTGAACGTTACCTTTGACGGCTGCATTGGGCTTTGCCTTTGCTTTCGCTTTCGCTTTCGCTTTCCCGGATGTACGTAACGTTTGTTGATATGGTTCTGAGGAAGAGTGTATGACAGTGCCGTGCCGTCCATGTTCGTGTGCCCTCCCATTGTGTGTATGCTATTGTCTGTGTACTTGAATGATGTATGTAGGTGTTAGTGGACATGTTTTACCAGTGGGGGGAAATGGATCGTCGATAGTTGCCGTCACTCTGTCACGGTCGAGATGACGCACCCTCCGTACAGAAAGGTGTCGAGAAAGTGAGTGTGTGTGTGTGTGTGTGTGTGTGTGTGTGCGTGCGTGCGTCCGTGAATTGGCAGTGTTTGGAGGTGGGCGTGCCCTGCATGTGGCCCGGAAAAGGCTGTTCGTTAGGCGGTAGTGTTGTGTGGACAGGGGAGGGGCATGCGTAACGCTGCTGGCATGGCATTTCGGGAGATGGGAGGGGGCAAACGAGGAAACGAGGAGCGGCGGCCAAAGACGGGACGGGGAGGGGCGCGGTGTGGGTGGCTTGCGCCTGTGCTCGGCGTTGTGGTTTGTGCAAAAGAGGAGGAGAAAAACAATGTGAGTTGCCAGGGAGGGGAGCGGTGTTGTGTTGTGGTTGTCGTGGTGTAGCCGCAGACGCGGCTGTCAGTGAACGTGGCGAGACGGACGGATGCGCGGAGGGGCGGGGGCGGGGGCGGCGCATTTCGCCGGTGCCGTGCCGTGCCGTGCCGTGCCTGAAAGCCGCGTGGTCGCTGTGTTGTTGGTGGCGTGGGGGCGAGGAGAGTACCGTACGGGTGTGCTTGTGCGCCGGAAATGGCACACTGCGCCCGCCCGTCTTGGAGGCTGATGGCTGTGGTGTGGAAATGGGGCGCGGTGATGTTGAAGCACAGAAAAGAAACCAAGAAAACGGAAGGCGTGATGCGGCGGTGGTGGTGAGAGCGGGAAAAACAAAACAAAAGAAAAAAAACAACAAAAAAAAAGAAGGAAAAACAACAAGAAACAAAAAAGAAAACAAAAAGTCTATCAATATTAAAATGTAAATGGAAATGGAAATGGACCCAGGTATAACCTCCCTGCACAAATAGCAGAGAGTCCGATGATAATAAAAATGTGCCAGAATGTTAACGTCCCTACAAAACAAACCCAACGATAATATTAATGAAAGAGTGAACCGTATGTAACATTGCAACAGACATAATGAAACCTGATAAATTGTATAAGGGCAGCAGCCGTTGACCTTTGGCCCTGTATTCAGAATAAAAAGAGCCAAAGATCGTTACCCCAATGAAAAAGACACTGAAACACGTATGTAACATAGTAGCGATGGCGAGACATTGTAGCATCTGTGACCAGAGAGTTTGCGCTGGACTGCGCGAGTGTTGCGAGCGGTTCTCAGTCAGTCAGTCAGTCTGTGTAGTTGAGGGCTGTACTCTGTCAGTAGTCGTCGCGTGCAGTACGCTAATAGTCGTCATGCAGAGCGGTCGGTCAGTAGTAGCAGCCGAGTGCGGTTGTGTGATGTAGGCGGTCGGCAACACTGGTCAAGATGGTGAATAAGGTATACTGTTAATTAATATAATCATTAGATAATGAGAAATTGTATTTATTGTAATTATGCTCCAACAAGTTCCCCAATAATAATTTTTATTTCAAAAGCATTTTTCAAACATTTAATCTTTTATTGAACTAAAGAGTTCGTTCCACTTCTTTGAAGAAAAATGTCACTAAAATCACAAAAAAAGAGAATATTATTATTTGCAATGCAGTTCCTCCAAGCGCTGCGCAACAACCAGAGCAGAAATGTGACATCCATTTATTCGGAGGTAAGACTTTAATTCCGATTGTTTTGCACAGGGCCAAAGACCGATATTTCGGTTTAATTGAAGTTTCTTGTCACTGAACGGACTTTTTTAAATGTTGTGTGAAGACTTTATATTTGAGTCAGATTGCGAATTGCACATTGTTGTTGCCATTTTCAATACCTCTCATTGTGGGCGAGGTTACAATTAGCGCAATGTCCATTAGCATCCGTAAATAACATTGTCCATTATTTTAAATATTGCTGGGAGGTTACAACACACACACAAAACAAAAAACAAAAAGAAACAAAAAATTGCATTTATATCCGCTCCTCGATTGTAGATACCCCTTACACAGCTGTGTGCAATGAATGAGTGCTGGCTGGTAATTAATTGCACTCCTTGGAGGGAAATGCCATAGGAAGTAGTCTTTAAAAAGTGAATGTTTTTCGTTAAGAGACAAAAGTTACTTTAGAAAAAAAGTAATAGTGGGGCTTGTGTTGTTGAACAAAATAAGTACAATGAACATACGTTATCAGATTTGCGCAATGCAGCGTCACACCACCTCTTGATTATAACACAATATACTATACATCGTCCCGAACCGTGACCAGAGTCGCGAGACGAGCAGAGCACGCCGCCGACGCCCGCTCAGTACAACCGTCCACCCGCTACTACTGTCGACCGACTACTACCTCTCCCGACTCGCGCTACAATATATATAACAACTGTTCCTGGCGACCCGGTGCGTGCCACTACTGTCGTCTGGCGCGGTCCAAGCGCCGACTAGCAGCGATAAAGAACTCTCTGGTCAGACAGAGATGCTGTCATGCCTCGCCATCGCTCTGGTAATGAATACATACGTGTTGCAGCGTGCGTACCACCGGAACACGCAGTGGCGGAGCCAAAGACTGTGTTGTCGAGGTCGAGTGCGAGTGGGAAGAGAGGCAGCGTCGGCACGGAGATGCAAGCGAGCGCGAGACGCACGGGGGCTGCGGCGTGGCGCGTTTGCGGTCGGCGCCTTTGGTGGCAACGGCCGGGACAAGCAGCGGTGTATGGTGTGGTGCGGGGCGGACAGGGGCGGCGGTGGACGGGGAGGAGGCGGCGCGACGACGGCATGGGGGCGAAAACGGGACGGGGGACGGCGGATGTTGAGAGGCGTCACGCGCGGACAGGACACAGACACAGAGACACACAGAGTGGAAAGGGAGGGTGCGCGGTAGTAGTTGGGAATGTGCGTACCGTGCGGGATGGGAGTGGGCGAGGAACACGGTCGTGGCCCCTGTTTTGGGTGCGTGTGATGACGTCGGTGTGTTGTGGGAAGGGAAGGTGCTGTGGCGGCGGCGCGTAATGGGCGTAGGCCGAAAAGAGAAAGGAACGTGGGCAGTGTGTTGGCAAGCGTCGGTTCGACTGCGACGTTGATGGGCAGGGCAGGGCAAGGTTAATGGTGGTAGGAGTAGGCGTGTGGTGCGCAAAAAATCTGCCGCTGCAGGCGGTGCCGTAACCGCCATGGCGGGAAGGAGAGAGGGCCAAAGAAAGAAAGAAAGAAGAAAAAAAAGGAGGGGGGGGGGGGGCGAAAGTGGAGAGGCGGTGGTGTGAGAAGGGCGGGGGCGGAAGGAAGGCAGGAAGGACAAGAGGCGAGGCGACGGCTTGCTTTGTGTATCGGTCGGTCTCTGGCTATGCTTCGTTTTCTGCAGCAGGGTCGGTGCGCGGCGTGGCTCGCGGCAGTGGGAACGCCTGGTGGCTGGACGGCCAGCAATGCGGTTGGATGGGCGGCCACAGCACCGCACCTGTGCCCGAGGAGGAGACGCTGGCGGCGGGCCCTGAGGTGAGGCCGGCTCGGCTGGGGCTGTGGATGTGTAGGTGTGCGCCGCTGCTGCAACAACGAGTAAAACGCGAGAAGAAGGGATGGCGGTAGAGAGGAAAAAAAAAAAAAAGGTCGTGTTGTGTTGATGCGCAGGCAGACGCGTACAGAGGGACGAGCCCGGTCTGCAGCAGGGTGTGGCCGTGCCGAGTGCAGAGCAGCGGCGGCTCGGTTCGGTTCGGCCCGGCCCGGCGGGCCGCGCTGTTGTCGCGGACGTGAGCGCCCCCTGGCGGGTGGCCGGAGGCGGCGCGGCGTGTTGGACGTGTGGCTGGTGGCAGTGCACAATTTGCGAGTGGCTGGCGGTGTGGTGTGGCGGTTGGCGCGTCGGGCGGCGGAGAGGTATGTGTTGCGGGCGCCCTTTGCTGCGCTGCGTCGTTGCGTGTGCCGTACAGGGCGGGCGCTTGTCGACTGTGTGGGCGGTGTGGCGAATTGGCGTGAAACGGCTGCCGAGAGGTGTGTGGTAGCGAGCCGGTCGGTGGTGTCAGTGCGAAGGGGAATGTGCGTGCGTTTGGCGGTTTCGGTGTGCTTTTTGCGGCGTGAGAGTGGGAATTAGTGGGGCCGGCTGTTGTGTTGGTTCCTTGTGTCTTGTGTCGCGTAGCTTGATGGCAACGTGGAAGGACGCCGGTTTCGTTTCGAGCCTTGCGTGTGGTTGTCGACGTTGACTGGTTGGCGTGTGCCGATGCACGTGCATGTGTGGGTCGCGAGTGCGTTTTTGGCTGGCTGTGTGTGTGTGTGTGTGTGTGTTTTGGGGGGGAAGGGGGAGGCGGTGGTGAAAGTGCAGTCGTTGCCACGGGCGTCGTCGGGTGGGGCTGGGGCTGTGCGTCGTGGCGGAAAGGTGGTAGGTTGCGGGAAGCGAGCCCGTCGTTGACGGTGTCGCGTGAGTTGTGAATCGAGTGGGGCGCGGGGCGCGGGACAGGAGCAGCGTGCCGCTGCGTCGTGGTCGTCAGCAGAGGCTGTGCGTGTGCTTGTCCTTTTTGTGGGCGGTTCGTGCGAGGCGTTTTTGTTTTGTGTTGCCCTAGTTGTTAGTTTATTTTGTTTGTGTTTGTTATTTTGAGACGACGACTGGTTGGTGGCGTGCGCGCGAAGTGGCGGTGTGCGCTTCCCGTGTCGTTTGTGTTGTTTGGTTTTTTTGTTTTTGTGTGTTTTTTTTTTTTTTTTTTTTTGCACTGGGCCCCGGTGGGTGGGTGCGTGTGTGTCGATTGCCGGCTGGCGAGAGGTGCGCCATCGGCGGGGTGGGTCGCCGGCACAAGTAGAGGCGGCGGCGTTGTTGCTGTTGTTGTGTGGTGTTTGTTTTGTTCGGCTGTGTCGGCGAGCTGTGTTGCGGTGCGTGTGAATGGTGGTGCAAAAGTGCTGGCGTTGGGGCTGCGACTGCGACGGCGGCGAGCCGCGGGCGCGCCATTGATAGTGATGTTGTGAACAGCGGCTGTGTACGGTAGTGGTGTTGTTGTAGCACGACGTGCATCCGGGCCGGCGCGGAAAGCGCAGTTGCGGGCGGTTGCCCTTCGGTGCCAGCCATGTCGCGTGAGCGGCGGGTTGCTCTGGTGTCGACACGTGGTGCTCTGGGTTGTTGTGTGGTGCCCTTTGGCCGGTGGGGGTGGTTCGCGTGTGTCTCGTTCGCGCTCGGTGTCTGGTCGTGGTCGTGGTCGTGCTGCTCCCCCGTCTGTCGGCGGTTTCCGACGTCGTCTGTACGTTTTTGTTCGTTTGCGGCGTGCCTGCCGACGTCGTCCCGTCGCGACCTTTCAACCGAAAGTGTGGCGCCCGAAGGTGAACGAACGTAACCCTGACCTCGGCGCTTTACGCTGAGCCGAGCGAACCGAACCGAACCTAACGTGTGGTGTGGCGAGGTGAGCTCAGCCTGTGAGCCCCTAACGTCTACGTAAGGTAAGCTGTCCGGCTCACGCCTCACGTTTGAACGCTTTTGTAACCTACGTTTGACGCTTCTTAACCTAGCACTGACCCCTTAACCTAACGTGTAACCTAACCTAACCTAACCTAACCTAACCTAACCTCTGACGCCTGACGTGTTTGAATGCTTAACCTAAGTTTGACGCTTAACCTAACCCAAGTCCCCTTAACCTAACCCACGTCCACCTAACCTAACCTAACGTAGACGTGTAAACGTAATGTGTAACGCGTAACGTGTAAGGTCGGCTGTCGTGTGTGCTTGACGGCAGATTGGGTTGGTCTGTAGATTCGGATTGCGGTTTGCCTCGGTCGAGGGGTTGGGTCGGAAGCGGCGAGGGGCGGCGGCGCCTGTTGCGCAGGCGGCGTCCGTTTGCGGCGGGCAATTGTTGAGAAACGGCTGTGAATGTTGGCGGGCGAGAGGAGGAGGACGGCGCGCGATGTGGCCCGACGGCTGCGGGCCGATCGGGAAACGGCGGGAGGGCGACGGAAGGCGATGGGGCGGCGGAGGCGCGTTTGCACGGCCGTCATCGCCGCACGCCTCGGCTTGTGTGGCTGTGGCGCCGGCCGCGCTGGCCGGGCTGCCGCGGCGACGGTGTGGGAGTTTTGCCGAAGGTTTGGCCATTGTGGCGGGTCGTCGGCTGGGGCTGTGGGGGCGGCATTTGGGCGGGGGCGGCGATTCTCGGCGGGCCGACCCAGGCTGTAGCGCGCGGTAGCTGCAGTTTGGCCGTGGTTTGCGGCGCTGCCGTGGCGACTGGTTGGCGACTGTGGTGTGGCTGTGTGTAGCCCCATCCTCGGTGGTTTGAAAGGCGCGGGCGGTTGTGGCGCAGGTTTGGGGCTGCTCCGCACAGGCTGTCGGACGTTGGGCGGTAGCAAGCGCGGGAGGCGCGGCGCGGCGGCGCGCAGAGTGGCGGCCGCTCTCTCGGCCGTCCGCGCCCGCCCGCGACACTGGCTGGGCCTTGTGATTCTCTGCTCTTGTGCTTGCGTGCCTGCCGTCCCGCTCGCTCTCGCTGTGTGTTACGCGCGTCGTCGAAATGGCAGATCAGGCGGCTACGAACGAGACTGCTGCGGCACCCGCCGCCACCGGCACTACGAAGAAGGCCAAGTCTGCGTCGTCTGCGAAGAAGCCGCGCGCCAAGCCTGCGCACCCGCGCACCTCTGAGATGGTGACGGCCGCCATCAAGAGTCTGAAGGAGCGCGGCGGGTCGTCGCTGCAGGCGATCAAGAAGTACATAGCCGCGCACTACAAGCTGGACGCGGAGAAGCTGGCGCCGTTTATCAAGAAGTACCTCAAGTCGGCCGTCGTGGCGGGCGAGCTGGTGCAGACGAAGGGGAAGGGCGCGTCCGGCTCGTTCAAGCTTGCCGGCGCCGGCGGCGGGGGGGGCGGCCGAGGGCGGCAAGGCTCGTGCTGGCGGTGCCAAGAAGAAGCGCGCCGCTCCGGCCAGCAAGGAGAAGAAGGGCGCCCGTGCGGCCGGCGCAAAGAAGGCTGGTGGCGTGAAGGCGGCGACCGGTCGGAAGGCGGGCGCCGCCAAGAAGGCGTCTGCGGCGTCGGCCGCTCCCGCGGGTGCGAAGAAGGCGGCTGCGGCCAAGCCGGCCAAGGCCAAGTCGCCGTCGAAGGCGAAGAAGGCCGCCAAGGTTCCGACGAAGAAGCCGAAGGCGCCGCGCCCGAAGAAGGCGACGACGCCGTCTAAGGCGAAGGCTTCGCCCAAGAAGAAGAAGTAGAGTAGAGGAGAAAGAGATGGGAAAGGAAGGGTTTGGCGCTTGACTCCGTCGTCCCCACCCCCCGTCGTCGTCTAGTGGCGCGCAAGAGACGCGCGGCCCAAAACGGCCCTTCTCAGGGCCATCAAAGCACGTCGGGGAAGGTTTTGATTGTCGTGTTGCGTTTGGTGTGGGTGTCTGTCTGGCGTTTCTGTATGCCCGTGGGGATGCTGTTTGCGTGCCGTGGTGGTTGGATTGCGGGGGTCGGTGGCGGGTGTGGGCGGCGGTAGCGGTAAGCGGTGTTGTTGTTGTTGTTGTTGTCGTGGTTGATTGTCGCCGTGTTTGTTTTGTGGCGGCGGCCGACGGTTGGTTTTTCTGTCACGTTGTTTTGTTTGAATACGTTGGTTGGCTTGCCTGCGTTCGTTCTTCTCGGATGTCTGTCTTGTCGAGTCGTGTCTGGTCTTTGTTTTGTTCCTTTGTGTGTGTGTGTGTTATGTTTTGCAACGGGGGGGCACGTTGAGATGCGGAAGGAGTCGGCGGGGATTTCGGTGGCGTGTAGAGCGAGCGAGCGCGCCTGCCTGGCCGTTGGCCGTCGGAGTGGAGTGCGGGTTTTTTTTGTTTTCGAAACGAAAGCGGCGGCCGGCCAGCCACCCGTGCGGTGTGACGTCGGCCGTTGGGTATTGTGCGCTTTGAGCGCCGGGGAGGGATGATGTGTGATTGTTGCGCGCTGCTAGCAGGCAGGCAGAGTGAGCGGGTGTGGCGGACGGACGGGAAGTGGTGGTTTTTGTTTTTGGGTTGCGGGGCGAGAGGCAGGCGACCGACAAAGTTTGCTCGCGACGGAGAGATGTTAGTGGCCCTGAAAAGGGCCGTTTTTGTTTGTGCGGTGCGGTGCCGCGGCGCGGTTTAGGCGCGCTCGCCGCGGATGCGGCGCGCGAGCTGGATGTCCTTGGGCATGATGGTGACGCGCTTGGCGTGGATTGCGCACAGGTTGGTGTCTTCGAAGAGGCCGACGAGGTAGGCCTCGCTGGCCTCCTGCAGGGCCATGACTGCGGAGCTCTGGAAGCGCAGGTCGGTCTTGAAGTCCTGGGCGATCTCGCGCACTAGGCGCTGGAATGGCAGCTTGCGGATGAGCAGCTCTGTGCTCTTCTGGTAGCGCCTGATTTCTCGCAGGGCGACGGTGCCCGGCCTGTAGCGGTGGGGCTTCTTGACGCCTCCGGTGGCGGGCGCGCTCTTCCTCGCCGCCTTGGTGGCGAGCTGTTTGCGCGGCGCCTTTCCGCCGGTGGACTTGCGGGCCGTTTGCTTTGTGCGGGCCATGGCGGTAGCGGTAGCGGTAGCGGAGCGGCGTGCGTGGAGGTTAGGTGCGGCGCGGCGTCCGGTGCTGCCTTGACAACGGGCCCGCGCGCCTCCGTGCTGCGCTTATATGCCCTCGGTTGCGCGTGGTGGGGGGAGGGCGGGCCAGAGTCTATATAGGGGGGCGGCGGGCGCGCTGGGCGCAGACCGTAGCCGACTCGCCAGCCGCTGCAGCTGCTGTTTGTGCACGTTTTGCTTTGCCCGAGGAAGGAAGGATGACAGGCCGCGGCAAGGGAGGAAAGGGGCTCGGCAAGGGTGGCGCCAAGCGGCACCGCAAGGTGTTGCGCGACAACATCCAGGGCATCACGAAGCCCGCCATCCGCCGCCTGGCTCGCAGGGGCGGCGTGAAGCGCATCTCTGGTCTGATCTACGAGGAGACCCGCGGGGGTGCTGAAGGTGTTCCTGGAGAACGTGATCCGCGACGCGGTGACGTACACTGAGCACGCCAAGCGCAAGACTGTGACGGCCATGGACGTGGTGTACGCCCTGAAGAGGCAGGGGCGCACCCTGTACGGTTTCGGCGGTTAGGCTGCGTCGCAGCGGGCGCTGGCCTTCCCGCGGCCGTGCTTGTGGGTGGGAGAGACTAGAAAACGGCCCTTTTCAGGGCCACCACACTGTTCGGAAGTTGAAAAGTGCGAAAGAGTCTGTGTTGTTGCTGCGTGTGTGCGCGCTGTGTTGTTTGTTTGTTTGTTTCTTTCTTTCCGTTTGAGCGACGTGATGTGACTGGGAGGGGAGAAGGAAAGGAAACGTGTCATGTGGCTGGCTGTGTGTGGAGCTGCTTCGTTTGTGTGTTTGTTATTGTGTGTCTTTGTATCGATCGCGACGGAGATGGCGGGCGGGCTGTGTGTTGTTGTGCGAGAGGCGGTGATTATTTGCTTGCGTGGTTTGTCTCTGTGTGTTTGTTTGCGGCGGCGTTGGGGTTTCCGAGGCAAGGCGTGTGGGCATAGGCGGCCGGATCAGC
>NW_025725793.1:5000-10000 GCF_021461395.2 Schistocerca americana
GGTCTGCCACAAGCATGGAATGAGAGCGCCGCCTGTCATGAGCCAAAGGTGCATCCTGACGTGGCAAATCAGATGATGCCGCAGGCATCCACTTACTATAATCACAATCAACAAACCGGCCGCCCCGCCCCGCCCCCCATTAAACCTTTCCTTACAACAATGTGTACCTTAACCTAACCTATATCGTACCGTAACCTAACCTATATCGTACCGTAACCTAACCTATGTCGTACCGTAACCTAACCTATGTCGTACCGTAACCTAACCTATGTCGTACCGTAACCTAACCTATGTCGTACCGTAACCTAACCTATGTCGTACCGTAACCTAACCTATGTCGTACCGTAACCTAACCTATGTCGTACCGTAACCTAACCTATGTCGTACCGTAACCTAACCTATGTCGTACCGTAACCTAACCTATGTCGTACCTTAACCTAACCTATGTCGTACCTTAACCTAACCTATGTCGTACCTTAACCTAACCTATGTCGTACCTTAACCTAACCTATGTCGTACCTTAACCTAACCTATGTCGTACCTTAACCTAACCTATGTCGTACCTTAACCTAACCTATGTCGTACCTTAACCTAACCTATGTCGTACCTTAACCTAACCTATGTCGTACCTTAACCTAACCTATGTCGTACCTTAACCTAACCTATGTCGTACCTTAACCTAACCTATGTCGTACCTTAACCTAACCTATGTCGTACCTTAACCTAACCTATGTCGTACCTTAACCTAACCTATGTCGTACCTTAACCTAACCTATGTCGTACCTTAACCTAACCTATGTCGTACCTTAACCTAACCTGTATTGCGCCTTAACCTAACCTGTATTGCGCCTTAACCTAACCTGTATTGCGCCTTAACCTAACCTGTATTGCGCCTTAACGTAACCTGTATTGCGCCTTAACGTAACCTGTATTGCGCCTTAACGTAACCTGTATTGCGCCTTAACGTAACCTGTATTGCGCCTTAACGTAACCTGTATTGCGCCTTAACGTAACCTGTATTGCGCCTTAACGTAACCTGTATTGCGCCTTAACGTAACCTGTATTGCGCCTTAACGTAACCTGTATTGCGCCTTAACGTAACCTGTATTGCGCCTTAACGTAACCTGTATTGCGCCTTAACGTAACCTGTATTGCGCCTTAACGTAACCTGTATTGCGCCTTAACGTAACCTGTATTGCGCCTTAACGTAACCTGTATTGCGCCTTAACGTAACCTGTATTGCGCCTTAACGTAACCTGTATTGCGCCTTAACGTAACCTGTATTGCGCCTTAACGTAACCTGTATTGCGCCTTAACGTAACCTGCATTGCGCCTTAACGTAACCTGTATTGCGCCTTAACGTAACCTGTATTGCGCCTTAACGTAACCTGTATTGCGCCTTAACGTAACCTGTATTGCGCCTTAACGTAACCTGTATTGCGCCTTAACGTAACCTGTATTGCGCCTTAACGTAACCGATATTGCGCCTTAACGTAACCTATATTGCGCCGTAACGTAACCTATATTGCGCCGTAACGTAACCCACATTGCCCCTTAACGTAACCCACATTGCCCCTTAACGTAACCCACATTGCCCCTTAACGTAACCCAACACACGTTGGGCCTTAACCCAACACACGTTGGGCCTTAACCCAACACACGTTGGGCCTTAACCCAACACACGTTGGGCCTTAACCCAACACACGTTGGGCCTTAACCCAACACACGTTGGGCCTTAACCCAACACACGTTGGGCCTTAACCCAACACACGTTGGGCCTTAACCCAACACACGTTGGGCCTTAACCCAACACACGTTGGGCCTTAACCCAACACACGTTGGGCCTTAACCCAACACACGTTGGGCCTTAACCCAACACACGTTGGGCCTTAACCTGCTCTGTAATTGTCATACGACGCGTTAAATTAGTGTAGTGTTGCCTAACTGCAACCCCCGCAATATAGTTTGCTACTCGCACTGCCCGGTCCCCAGTGTATCGCTTCATGTTAAACACCTTGCAGCTATACACTGTAATGTGGATGGCAGCAGGACGTACATGCTCAATGCCCTTTGCAGTTGTTCATTGGCATTTGCAGTTGTTCATTGGCATTCGCATGTGCGAAGCACTTAGCCTACGCTGTGGTACGGCCTGTGTCAACTGTCCGCTGATGTTGTACGTCCAAATCACACACTGTACTGCACATTGGTCCTCATGTACTGAATGATACATCGTGGTACATGTGACCGTACAACGACTGCGCCAACAACGGCGAACCATGCGGTCCAAATGTTGTGCACTCAGCTACGTGTCGTCTCCCTATAAGAGCTGGATTGCAGTGTGGTATGCCCTGGATGGCGATCAGCATGAGCCGTCTGTTGATGTAGTGGCGCGTGTTGTCAGACGTAGTCGTCTCTTCTCACACACCGTGATAGCATGGTGCACTGCGTTCCACATCTGCGACATGCGACAGAGGCCGGTTGACAGTCGTTCGCGCAATGGACATCGCATACGTACGGGGGCCACCTTCCACGTGTTCGCGAAGCGTGCACATGTTGTTGCGTGTATGTGGGCAGACATAGTGTGTCGTGACACCTGACACAGGCATGCAACAATCGTTGAATTTGCAAATGGCGATGGACGCCTACGTTTGCTGGTGACGTTATGCAAATGAACAACTGGTAAACCGTTGTGGTGCGGTTGTTCTCGCTAGAGGTGAATCAGTGATGGCGACGATCGGTTGAGCTACCAACCGGTTGTTCCAGCGATACCCACCATGCCCACGAACGTGAATGGCATCTGGGTGTGAAGCGATACGCGGCGGTGGCTGGGTGGGACCGTCCCCGGCCGGTGAGGGGGGGCCTCCCGGCGTGCTGGCCGCGCGGTGCGTGGGCGCACGCGCTACAGCCGGCTGGTGGGGGCGGCCAGTGGCAGGCGCGCCGGCCGACGGAGGCGGCAGGCGGCGCAGCTGCGCGCCGGCGCACCCTGCACGCGGCGCCGTGCGGCCAAAGTAGGTCCTCGCGGGCCCGGTGCGAAGCGCGGTGGACATCTGCAGTGTGCTGGTCCGATTGAGGACTGTGTGCGCTGAGGATGCGCCGCCGCCCGGCGCTCGGCGCCGCGACGCCGTCTGCTGCTCGGTCGCCTCTGCGGTTCTCGCAGGTGGTTTGTATCGCAGCTGTGCGGACGTGTTGGCGCGTGCGCTGTGCTGGGAGAGTTCGCTTCGGCACCCAAGTGGGGCTTTTGTCCTTCTGTGGCGCTGGCGTTGGAGCTGCCGGTCACCGTAGGTGGCGCGTGTTGTCTCCCGCCGGCAATGCCACGACAGCACGCTCCCGGGCCTCTGTCGGCAGCGGCAAGCTCAGTTGGGAGCACGGGTGGTCGCACCTAAAGCGTCTACTCGCCAAACTCCGGGCGATTGCGCCTCTCTCGAACCCGACCAAGTACTTAGGACGGCGCTGCGCGCCGCCGGGACCTGAGAGGGTTTCGAGGTGTATTGTGCAGGGGAGCTCAGCCTCCTCCTGTTTGCAGAATAATTGAGCGGACGCTTGCGTGTTCGCGCGGGCCCCCGGGACACACTCCCGGGCGGCCGGCTGCTCAGCTCTAGTTGACGCAGCTCCCTGGTTGATCCTGCCAGTAGTCATATGCTTGTCTCAAAGATTAAGCCATGCATGTCTCAGTACAAGCCGCATTAAGGTGAAACCGCGAATGGCTCATTAAATCAGTTATGGTTCCTTAGATCGTACCCACGTTACTTGGATAACTGTGGTAATTCTAGAGCTAATACATGCAAACAGAGTCCCGACCAGAGATGGAAGGGACGCTTTTATTAGATCAAAACCAATCGGTCGGCTCGTCCGGTCCGTTTGCCTTGGTGACTCTGAATAACTTTGGGCTGATCGCACGGTCCTCGTACCGGCGACGCATCTTTCAAATGTCTGCCTTATCAACTGTCGATGGTAGGTTCTGCGCCTACCATGGTTGTAACGGGTAACGGGGAATCAGGGTTCGATTCCGGAGAGGGAGCCTGAGAAACGGCTACCACATCCAAGGAAGGCAGCAGGCGCGCAAATTACCCACTCCCGGCACGGGGAGGTAGTGACGAAAAATAACGATACGGGACTCATCCGAGGCCCCGTAATCGGAATGAGTACACTTTAAATCCTTTAACGAGTATCTATTGGAGGGCAAGTCTGGTGCCAGCAGCCGCGGTAATTCCAGCTCCAATAGCGTATATTAAAGTTGTTGCGGTTAAAAAGCTCGTAGTTGGATTTGTGTCCCACGCTGTTGGTTCACCGCCCGTCGGTGTTTAACTGGCATGTATCGTGGGACGTCCTGCCGGTGGGGCGAGCCGAAGGCGTGCGACGCGCCTCGTGCGTGCTCGTGCGTCCCGAGGCGGACCCCGTTGCAATCCTACCAGGGTGCTCTTGAGTGAGTGTCTCGGTGGGCCGGCACGTTTACTTTGAACAAATTAGAGTGCTTAAAGCAGGCAAGCCCGCCTGAATACTGTGTGCATGGAATAATGGAATAGGACCTCGGTTCTATTTTGTTGGTTTTCGGAACCCGAGGTAATGATTAATAGGGACAGGCGGGGGCATTCGTATTGCGACGTTAGAGGTGAAATTCTTGGATCGTCGCAAGACGAACAGAAGCGAAAGCATTTGCCAAGTATGTTTTCATTAATCAAGAACGAAAGTTAGAGGTTCGAAGGCGATCAGATACCGCCCTAGTTCTAACCATAAACGATGCCAGCCAGCGATCCGCCGCAGTTCCTCCGATGACTCGGCGGGCAGCCTCCGGGAAACCAAAGCTTTTGGGTTCCGGGGGAAGTATGGTTGCAAAGCTGAAACTTAAAGGAATTGACGGAAGGGCACCACCAGGAGTGGAGCCTGCGGCTTAATTTGACTCAACACGGGAAACCTCACCAGGCCCGGACACCGGAAGGATTGACAGATTGATAGCTCTTTCTTGATTCGGTGGGTGGTGGTGCATGGCCGTTCTTAGTTGG
>NW_025725793.1:12500-17500 GCF_021461395.2 Schistocerca americana
CCCTCAGGATAGCTGGTGCTCGTACGAGTCTCATCCGGTAAAGCGAATGATTAGAGGCCTTGGGGCCGAAACGACCTCAACCTATTCTCAAACTTTAAATGGGTGAGATCTCCGGCTTGCTTGATATGCTGAAGCCGCGAGCAAACGACTCGGATCGGAGTGCCAAGTGGGCCACTTTTGGTAAGCAGAACTGGCGCTGTGGGATGAACCAAACGCCGAGTTAAGGCGCCCGAATCGACGCTCATGGGAAACCATGAAAGGCGTTGGTTGCTTAAGACAGCAGGACGGTGGCCATGGAAGTCGGAATCCGCTAAGGAGTGTGTAACAACTCACCTGCCGAAGCAACTAGCCCTGAAAATGGATGGCGCTGAAGCGTCGTGCCTATACTCGGCCGTCAGTCTGGCAGTCATGGCCGGTCCTTGCGGCCGGCCGCGAAGCCCTGACGAGTAGGAGGGTCGCGGCGGTGGGCGCAGAAGGGTCTGGGCGTGAGCCTGCCTGGAGCCGCCGTCGGTGCAGATCTTGGTGGTAGTAGCAAATACTCCAGCGAGGCCCTGGAGGGCTGACGCGGAGAAGGGTTTCGTGTGAACAGCCGTTGCACACGAGTCAGTCGATCCTAAGCCCTAGGAGAAATCCGATGTTGATGGGGGCCGTCATAGCATGATGCACTTTGTGCTGGCCCCCGTTGGGCGAAAGGGAATCCGGTTCCTATTCCGGAACCCGGCAGCGGAACCGATACAAGTCGGGCCCCTCTTTTAGAGATGCTCGTCGGGGTAACCCAAAAGGACCCGGAGACGCCGTCGGGAGATCGGGGAAGAGTTTTCTTTTCTGCATGAGCGTTCGAGTTCCCTGGAATCCTCTAGCAGGGAGATAGGGTTTGGAACGCGAAGAGCACCGCAGTTGCGGCGGTGTCCCGATCTTCCCCTCGGACCTTGAAAATCCGGGAGAGGGCCACGTGGAGGTGTCGCGCCGGTTCGTACCCATATCCGCAGCAGGTCTCCAAGGTGAAGAGCCTCTAGTCGATAGAATAATGTAGGTAAGGGAAGTCGGCAAATTGGATCCGTAACTTCGGGATAAGGATTGGCTCTGAGGATCGGGGCGTGTCGGGCTTGGTCGGGAAGTGGGTCAGCGCTAACGTGCCGGGCCTGGGCGAGGTGAGTGCCGTAGGGGTGCCGGTAAGTGCGGGCGTTTAGCGCGGGCGTGGTCTGCTCTCGCCGTTGGTTGGCCTCGTGCTGGCCGGCGGTGCAGGATGCGCGCGCCTGCGCGGCGTTCGCGCCCCGGTGCTTCAACCTGCGTGCAGGATCCGAGCTCGGTCCCGTGCCTTGGCCTCCCACGGATCTTCCTTGCTGCGAGGCCGCGTCCGCCTTAGCGTGCTCCTCCGGGGGCGCGCGGGTGCGCGTATTCTCTTCGGCCGCCATTCAACGATCAACTCAGAACTGGCACGGACTGGGGGAATCCGACTGTCTAATTAAAACAAAGCATTGCGATGGCCCTAGCGGGTGTTGACGCAATGTGATTTCTGCCCAGTGCTCTGAATGTCAACGTGAAGAAATTCAAGCAAGCGCGGGTAAACGGCGGGAGTAACTATGACTCTCTTAAGGTGGCCAAGTGGCGGCGGTGTGGCTGCATCCGGACTTGGCTTTTCGAAGTGCGGTCTTGATGTAGTCGTGCTGCTGCTGCGAGGTGCCTTCCTTGGGTTATGGTTACAGGGAGAGTGATGCGCAATACATGGGCCTAGCCCTCTTAGCCTCTCCTCTCCTGCGGTCTTCTCCCCTTCTCGTGGGCCCGCTGATTTTCGCAGAGTGGAAGACCGCACCAGGGGCTTGGGGGGGTTACCAGCCCCCCCTCGCACTATCCCTTTTTTTAGTTGGGGGCAGTATTCAGAGAAAAAGTGGTGGCCCTTCCGCTGAAGGTGCCACCCCAACTCCCCCAGCACCTAGCCGGCCAACCGGCCGTGCCGAAAATCTTGTAACTTTTGCAGCTGTATACGCCTGTAGTGAGTGCCACCGCAGCTTCACCACCAAGAACGGTCTCGGGGTCCATCGCCGCCGCCAACACCTTGCGGCCGCCAACGCGGAGATCGTCACGGAGAGGCATCGCGCGAGGTGGACGGAGGAAGAAGTCCTGTCGCTCGCCAAGGCGGAGGCCGAACTGTTCCTCGAGAGGGACGCCCGGTTCTTCTTTGTAAATCAAGAGCTCATCAGGATGTTCCCCGACCGAACGCTTGAGGCAATCAAGTGCCGACGGCGGCAAGCTGCCCACAAGCAGCTTGTCCGCCAATTCATGGAGGCGCTTGAGATCGGTCGGGGGGAAGAGCCGGCGTCCCGCCGGGGAGCAGCGAGCCCGCTGCCTGACGCGGGCGAGGCCGCTGCGCCGCCCGTCGACGCAGCCGAGGACTTCGCGGCCGACACCACCGGGCCGCCGCCGGAGGGGCCGACTGACGCCGCCATCTGGGAGCATCTGGCGGGGCTACCCGCTTCCGCCCAGCGTTTCTCTGCCCTGGATCGTGTCATAGGTCTGGGGCGGGGCACGCCGCCCGATGTCATCCTGGGCATGCTCCCGGATGCCCTTGCGTCGGTCGGGTCCAGAGGGGAGAGATCGATCACCAGGACACAGCGGCCGCGCCAACCATCGAAGCGGCCGCCTGCCGCGCCGCCGACGCAGAAGCGCAAGCGGCGCCGCTGGGAGTACGCGAGAACGCAGGATGCCTTCCGACGGTCGCGTGCACGTTGCGTGCGCGGCCTCTTGGATGGCACCCTGCTCCAGCCGCCACCTGCCATCCCTGGTCTGCTGGACTTCTGGGCGGACCTCTTCACCAAGAAGCCCATCTCCACCGCGGGCTTCATTCGTGACCGCCTCCTCCCGCACTCGGAGCCTGTCGCTCCCGAGTGCCTATGGGGGCCGGTCACACATGAGGAGGTCGCCGCCGCGTTGCCGCCCAGGGGATCAGCAGCCGGGCCGGACGGCCTTACCCCAGCGGAGTTGCGGCGCCTGCCGCACGAAGTCCTGGTGAAAGTGATGAATCTCTTCCTTCTGGCCCGCGCCCTTCCGGAACGCCTGCTTCGCGCGCGAACGTCCCTTCTCCCGAAGACGGCTGCACCAACATCCCCCGCTGACTTTCGCCCCATTACGGTCTGCTCGGTGTTGGCGCGGACCTTTCACAAGGTTCTCGCGTCACGCCTGATGCGCGCATGTGCTGTGGACGAACGTCAGCGGGCATTCATCCCTCGGGATGGGATGTTGGAAAATACCTTCATCTTGGACACTGCTCTCACCGACGCAGTTCGCTCCTGCCGCTCTGTCTTTGTGGCATCGATCGACGTATCTAAGGCATTCGATTCGGTAGATCATGCTGCCCTTCGCCCCGTGCTGAAGGCGCATGGCCTGCCGGATTGTTTTGTCGAGTATGTCGAGCGGTGCTACGAGGGCAGCACGACAGTGATAGCGGACGGCGCCGGCGTGGGCGTGTCTGTGCAGCCAGGACGGGGCGTTCGCCAGGGCGATCCCCTCTCCCCCCTCCTGTTCAACTTTGCGGTGGACTACGTTTTAGGCCAACTGCCCTCCCACATCGGAGCTCGGATCCTCGGTCGCAGAGTCAACGCTGCGGCCTTTGCAGATGACGTCTTGCTGTTTGCAGCGACCCCGAGGGGCTTGCAGTCCCTCATCGACGCAGCTACCGCAGCCCTCGCCCACCTGGGGCTGCAGATCAACGCCCGGAAGTGTTTCACCCTCGCCTTAGTCGCGTCAGGGCGCGAGAAGAAGGTGAAGGTGGACAGCAATGTCACCTTCACAGCAGGCAATACCACCATGCCTGCCCTGCGTGTGGGTGAAACCTTCCGGTACCTGGGGCTGCAATTCTCCACGGCGGGTCGCTGTGTCTTCAATCCACGTCGCCACCTGGTGGAGCAGCTTGACGTCATCTCCCGAGCTCCGCTGAAGCCGCAACAGCGCCTCCACGCTCTCACCAACGTACTTCTCCCTGGCCTGTACCACGGGCTGGCCCTCAGCCGCACCCGGGTGGGTGCATTGAAGTCGGCCGACGTCACCATCCGGGCCGCCGTCAGGAGATGGTTCCGCCTTCCGGCGGACACCCCCCTGGGATACTTCCACGCTCCTGTTGCCCAGGGGGGCCTCGGCATTCCATCTTGCCGATGGATGGGTCCGACCCTCCGTCGGTCCCGTCTCCTGGCGCTGAAGAAGATAGGGCCAGCCTGCGACGGTGCAGGCATGGATGAGGTGCAGCGTGAGATCGAGGTGCTGGAGCGCCACCTAATGTGGGAGGGCCACCTCCTCAAATCGTCAACGCAGGTTGGGGAAATGTGGGCGGCGCGCCTACACATCGCCATTGACGGTGCGGCGCTCTCATCTTCTGCCGCCGTCAGTGGCCAACATCAGTGGGTCGCCGACACCAGTCGCCTGCTATCTGGGCGTGAATACATCGACGCCCTCCGCGCCCGCATCAACGCCTTCCCTACGAAGGCACGGCGCAGTCGCGGGCGGGAGGCGGACACCAGATGCCGCGCGGGATGCCAGGCCGTGGAGACCGCCAACCACGTACTTCAGGCTTGCTTTCGGACGCACGGGTCCCGGGTCAAGCGCCATGACGCTGTAGTGCGTTATGTCGCCCGTGGACTCGCGCAGAGGGGCTTCAATGTCTCTGTGGAGCCCCACCTCCGAACACCTGAGGGCATCCGCAAGCCTGACGTGGTGGCGGTCAAAGACGGCATCGCCCGCGTGGTCGACGCCCAGATAGTCGGAGACCACCTCCGGCTCGACTGGTGTCACTCCCAGAAGGCGGCCTACTACGACACGCCGTCCATCCGGCGTGCCATCTCCAACCTGCACCGTGACGTTGAGGAGGTGATTGTGTCCACCGCGACGTTGAACTGGAGGGGTGTATGGTCTCCAGCGTCGGCGAGGGATCTCGCCGCCTTAGGCTTCCGACCCCGAGAACTGGCGGTGCTGAGCACCAGAACACTACAGAGTTGCTGCAAAAGTTACAA
>NW_025725794.1:0-22054 GCF_021461395.2 Schistocerca americana
GGTAACGACCGTAAAATACTTAGGAGTTACTATCCGGAGCGATCTGAAGTGGAATGATCACATAAAACAAATAGTGGGAAAAGCAGGCGCCAGGTTGAGATTCATAGGAAGAATTCTAAGAAAATGTGACTCATCGACGAAAGAAGTAGCTTACAAAACGCTTGTTCGTCCGATTCTTGAGTATTGCTCATCAGTATGGGACCCTTACCAGGTTGGATTAATAGAAGAGATAGACATGATCCAGCGAAAAGCAGCGCGATTCGTCATGGGGACATTTAGTCAGCGCGAGAGCGTTACGGAGATGCTGAACAAGCTCCAGTGGCGGACACTTCAAGAAAGGCGTTACGCAATACGGAGAGGTTTATTATCGAAATTACGAGAGAGCACATTCCGGGAAGAGATGGGCAACATATTACTACCGCCCACATATATCTCGCGTAATGATCACAACGAAAAGATCCGAGAAATTAGAGCAAATACGGAGACTTACAAGCAGTCGTTCTTCCCACGCACAATTCGTGAATGGAACAGGGAAGGGGGGATCAGATAGTGGTACAATAAGTACCCTCCGCCACACACCGTAAGGTGGCTCGCGGAGTATAGATGTAGATGTAGATGTAGCGGACTGACTGCAACCTATTGACGGCAACTTACTGACTATAGCTGCAAAGAAGCATATGTAATAGAGACTTAAACCAACCAAATGACAGTATTCTACCTATGGAAATTAACAGGTTCATTTAATAAACTAAATATACCTATGGTATCCAATTATATACCAGGTGCTGATCGTACAGCGCTGCAATCGTAACTGAAAAATAGTAAGAAAAATGTGAGAAAGGAATTTGGGGAAATGGGGGGATGGGGTGGAGCGGAGGGAGAAAAAGAGGAGATAAACTACATACACAAAACTGTGAACAAAACATGATGTGGGGAGGATGGCTGGGAGTGGGGTTTGGGGAAGGGAGAGGTGTCATAATGTGGTAAATGGGTAGTGAGGAGTTAGTGGAGTGGGGTAGGGTATGCGAGGAGAGATGTGGGAGATGTGATACATAGAAATGAAGCTGGCTTATAACAGCTAAATCTCTTACAACCGATAACGTGTAGCAGTGCTGATAATTGGTAGCTATAAGATAATACCAACACTCCGCAAACTATTGAAAATAACATACTAACTGTAACTTACGGTGTATAACATACTGTTTATAGCTAAGATATAAATAAATATTTGTAAGCACCCATTACCTTTCATTGGTACAACATTATCATGCAGCAGACCACAAATAATGGCATAATCATTTGACTTTCATAAATATCAGTAGTTTAAACGCAGTGTGTTTCAGTTGCTATGTTAGCTTCAATAGTTTGCTGACAGTTAGTATTACCAGGTAGCAACTCATTATCAGTCGTAGCAATCCAGCTCCTGTTTATCACCTCTCCTTCTTGTCTCCCTCCCATCGGCACCATTCTAACAGCCGGCCAGGGTGGCCAAGCGGTTCTAGGCGTTATAGTGTGGAATCGCGCGACCACTACGGTCGCAGGTTCGAATCCTGCCTCGGGCATGGATGTGTGTGATGTCCTTCGGTTAGTTAGGTTTAAGTAGTTCAAAGTTCTAGGGGACTGATGACCTCAGATGTTTAGTCCCATAGTGCTTAGAGCCATTTGAACCATTCTAACAATACCTTCCACCTCGCCCTGTTTTAACATATTACCACCCCCTCCCTACCCCAGAAAACCCCAACGGCAATCCACACTGATCATTTGTCATGTTTTGGTCACACAGTTCCACCTATTGGTTTTGTATCTTTTTCTTTCTGTTTCTTTTTAAACTTTTTCACATCATTACGTCCCCCCCGCCCAACGCCCCCCATTTTCCGTCGCAACATTTCCGTAAAGTTTGTCTGCTGTAGTTGCAATATTATATAATCAATTCCTGATAAACAATCAATTCCTCGTTACATATAATTAGTTATAGGAACATATCAACTTTCATAGATAGAATGTAATTACTTAGTAAGCCAGAAGTAGTGCCAAAATCATTCCATTAGTGTTACAACCAGTATGTTTCACTTCGTAAGTTAAAATTAGGATGTTATTTTCAATAGTTTGCAGAATGTTAGTATAATCTTGTAGCTTCTAATTATCATGATTGCTGCATCTTATCAGTTGTAAGAATTTAGTTGTTTTAGTCGGATTTGCTCCTATTTAACACATATCCCCTATTTCTCGGCCCCCACCTCTACTGCCTGACTCCTCCAGCACCTTACTACCCGGTTTACCACATTACCACACCTCTCCCTTCCGCAAACCCCACTCCCAGCCTTTATCTCCCCCTACACACCGCTACACACATGTTATGTTTTCCTCACACAGTTTTGCATATGTAATTTGACTTCTTTCTGTCTTCCCCCGTGTCTGTACTTGAAACTTCTTCCCCCCTATTCCCCTCTCCCCAAATTTCCCCAAACGTCTCCCACATATTTTTCTCATTAGTGTTCAATTAAGTTTGTAGTGCTGTACAGTAAGCGTCTGGTATGTAATCGGACTCCCTAGGTGTAGATAGTTAACTATATGAATCTACTAATTTTAATGGGTAGAATATTGCCATTTGCCTCGTTACTGTCGCTACTACATCTACATCTTTGCAGTTATATTCGGTAAGTTGCAGTCAGTGGAATGCAATCAGTACGCCAGTTCCAATAATTAGCGGCAAGTGGCTATACTCAGATGATCACTAATTAGCTTTTTATAACCACTAAATAATTAGCAGCGTTTTACACACTGTAGCTTGGCCATAGACTGTTGCTTTTAGTTGCTGTTAGGTATGTACAGTCACAGTTAAACATCTACTCACAGTTACAGTCAGTCAACCTTTTGCTGTTGGTACTCGTGTTACATATAGTTAGTTTTTAATTTTTTGCGCAGTATTTTTAGTAAGTTGTTTATCTATAGTTACATGCTGTTACGCATCTACAGTTATCAGTAATGAAGCATTTTCAGTTCTAAATGATTAGCCACCTACCTTGCCAGGTAGATAGCTATTGACTACTGTAGTTACTAAACCATTTACAACCTACCTGTGGTAATTTATTTTTGCTATAACTGGTTAGCTATATGCAGCAATGAGCTATAGACAGTATATTCTTAAAGTTCCAAACATTCTACCTTTTAGTTACATGTAGTATTTACAGTTAATAAGCCCTGTTAATTCATTGCCACGTAGTCAAACCTATTGTACTTAATTCACAGAACTTCTGTGAATCGCACTACTAAAGGGTAGTTAGGACGTTGCACACATATCTGAACTAGTTATTCCACTGTCACAAATATATATAACAATGCCCACTTTTCCTATCTCCTACAATAATTTTTGATTCATCGTTTTAGCTACTGGCTAGGAACTGATTCTGCATTTACTCCAGTTATTGCTTCTCGGCCCTCGTTACATCTTGTGCGCTGTTTGCGCTGCCGTAGTTTCTGCTCCCAAGCTGTTGACGTATCTACACCATTTCAGTGATGTGTTCTAATTGCAGTACCATTGCCTCTCGCTAGAATACTTTCACGAATCATGTTTTTGTGACCTGCTTATATCCCAGTGCTAGTTGTTTCACTGTAATACAATTAGGCTCACGCTTGTTTTTCTCTATAGTCATTTTCCGAAACTTAATATTAGTCAATGAATGAGAGGGGGCAACATCCTCATACCTCTTATAGAATATAACTTTGCTTCTACTTTCTTACATTTGCAGTATTTTATTCTCTGTATGGTTGATGAACATTTCAGCTACAGGGTGGAGCGCGGTAAATTGCTTTTATTATAATTCACGTTGTGGCGGCACTGTTGGTCTAATAGAGGGGACAGTGGGGGGTTTATTCAATTGTTGTTCAGTTACTGTAATGCAGGGGACAAGTGAAGAGCGCTCATTTTGTGCTGAAGCGTATTTCTCGAATTCCCACTCGATCATTGCAGTGCAGCGTGCTTTTCGTTTCCGATTTCCAATACCCCCACGCGGATGTGTTCCTGAATGGCAATCAATTTTAAATTGGGTAAATGTATTCAGAACAAAATCTGTAAGAAGAGGACCCGGGAGAAGCGTTACAGCTCCACAACATGTCGAACGAGTTAGAGCAGCAGTACTGCAGTCTCCGAAACGCTCAGCTCGGAAACACCCACTTGCTCTTGGCATTTCAAGACGTTCCCTCCAGCGGATTCTTCATGTTGAACTGAATTTTCACCCGTGTAAAATGTCCAGCAATTATCAGTACAGGATTATGTAACACGAAAAACATCTTGTGAAGACATGCTTGTAACCACACACCGTGACGCAAATGTGTTCGTTTCTGATGAGGCACATTTTCACATCAGTGAGTGTGCAAACACGCAGAATATGCGGTACTGGAGTGACACGAACCCCAGGCAAATTCACGAGAGACCCCTGCACTCATACCGCGTTACTGTGTGGTGCGCCATATCACTAGTAGGTATAATTGGTCCTTTTTCTAAAAGAATCGACGTGCTATAACTTCGAATTCGGATCGTTACTTAACTGTCCTGCAAGAGCTGTTCCAGCCGGGTTTAGAGGCAATGCAATTGCAATGTAACTGGTTTCAACAAGATGGTGTCACTGCACACACAGTGAGCATTAACATGATTTTTTGTGGTTAACTTTTCCTGGAAGGCTTATCTCTCGGATGGGGGATTTCAACTGGCCCGCAAGATCACCGGACTTAGCCCCAAGTGACTTTTTCTTTGGCGTTACCTGAAGCAAAAAATGTATTGCAACCGTCCCAACACCCTGGGAAACCTACAGTACAATATTGAGGCAGAAATTGCAGCAATACTTGAAGACATGCTTGAAAGAGTGCATTAGAATTTCAGAAAACGACTGCGGCAGTGTGTGGATTGTGAAGGTGGACATTTGACAGATATACTATTTAAAGAAAGTAATTATAAACTTCCATTATTAGGAGTGTGAAAATCTCATTCTGGAAACATCCCCCAGGCTGTGGCTAAGCCACGTCTCCGCAATATCCTTTCTTTCAGGAGTGCTAGCTCTGCAAGGTTCGCAGGAAAGCTTCTGTAAAGTCTGGAAAGTAGGAGACGAGGTACTGGCAGAAGTAAAGTTGTGAGGGCGGGCTGTGAGTTGTGCTTGGGTAGCTCAGACGGTAGAGCACTTGCCCTCGAAAGGCAGAGGTCCCGAGTTCGAGTCTCAGTCCGGCATACAGTTTTAATCCAACAGGAAGTTACTCTCGTTGAGGCATTTTCTTAATATAAAATTCGAATTTTGGTGTGGTCAGCCTAGACTTCTTGTGTGTCGTTCTCTGCAAAGAATTCAAGTGCTTTTAGTGTATAATCTTCTTAAAGCATAATAACTGTTGTGGAACCTTTATTCCCTTTTTCTGACAGAAGACCATGGGTTTTTACTTCGTTGTTGATGAAATTAGTTACATTTATTTCAGCATTATTTGTTTTTATTGATTTATTAGCACTGTGTTTTTCCTTAATTCTACCATCGTCATGGCCTAGTGTTGTTTTTTCAGTGTTTTTAAGTTTTTCAATATATGCAACAGTGCACAACGCAGGTAGGCGAGGGTTGTGATACTCCGAAAGAAAGGACCTGGTATCCTGTGAGATGAGGTTGTAATGTTGTGTGTGTCAGCTATTTCTTCACTGTTATCTACAACGGAATGTAGTCTGTCATCTGCCATTGTTTGTTGGGTTCACGCACTGTGTTGTATGAAATTCCTGAGCGAGAAAGTTACGCAATAGCTTGCTAAGCCTTCTGGGATGTTCTGACGTAATGAAGACGTCTACCTAACAATTGCCTACGCTCGCACAAGATGACACGACGGATGCTACTGATCAGAAACAACTGAATACCAACGCCCTTTATGCAATATGGAGGTGCAGACAAATGGTTTTTTTTAAAGCTAATACTGACTATAACAATACCTGAAATTATACAATGCTACTAAATGTCTACCTGCAAATTACCTTCATGCACTTTCTACTGTATTTGGATAGATTGATGGAAAAAACACAGAATCTTGTTACATGAGAGGGCATTAATGAAGCTTCTCAACGGAAAGAAAAGAAGGTACTCACTCTTGCGTGTCTGCAACTGCTGAAGAATTTTTCAAAGTGTAAAATGTTCTTTTCACCGCAAAATTTATCATCCGTTCCGCTTTTTATTTACCAGCTCAGCAAACCAGTATTGTTTCCGGCATAATTTTGTCGCGGTACATGAAAATGACATCTATTAGCAACGATGAAATGGAAAAATTTCTTACAAGACCTTCAATATTTTAACAAATACAAGTTAATTACAAAGGCGTTTCGAACAACAGCATGAAATATTTTTGATTTCGTTTCGCGTCCCCGTTCGGTCGCCAATATGAAATGACTTTTATTTTAATAATATGAATATTTATATATGTGTTTGGAGAGAGAGAGAGATTTTTGATTGAGATGTTTACTTTATGTCGTAACTGGTACCTGAATTTTGGTTGCTGCCTCCTTGAATGATCAGCATCTGCACTAGTTGGTGACATATTACAATTTGGTGGAAGTTATTGTTCTTTAGGGTTTAAAATACGAGTCTCTTAGTTACTTGGCCGTATTACGGATAGCTTTGAGCCCCAGTTTTCGTAGCTTTTCATACCTACTGGACCACTGTTGTAAGTAAATAAAATCAAACAGCAATCTTCTTTTCGTGAGAAAGGGAGATTGCTTGGCACACAAACTTCCTTCAAACTACACGTCCTGCTACATCAAAATTGGTCAGTGTACTTCAACACCATACTGTTGTACAAGAACATAATCCAAGTACTGTAATTAATAAATTATGAGAAATTGTTACTTAATGAATGAAAACAATAGAAAATGCATTTCTTTTCCTGTATTTTAGTGAACTTTGTACACTTTCAATTCTGTCGATTGATAGACGACGACGACAATGAAGTTCACCTCCTTTTCCAAAAGCAAGATATTTCTATTCTTCGCTTCCAGAAAATTTGTGTAAATAAATGTTTGGCAACTGTTACACATACTTTACTCGATTTTATCACTAAAATATCAATTTTCATTAAATGTAACAATACGTTCTGAGCGACGGCCTAGCAACACGTCCTCTTTCCACGAGATACAGATTAACAGTCCTCTTTTTTTGATGAATCAATTGTCTTTTTTTTTTTTAGAGTCCATACTCAAAGATTCACAACTACTACCGTTGCAGGGATTGCGCGCTAAAGAGTTTGTTACTGTCCAGCTGCGCTTCACTTCAGTCCAAGTCCTTTTTGAATCAAATTTACATTTACAATATTTACATACATTACTGAGCTTCTCAGAATAAAATCAGACGCAAATTAGTTAAAAAAAGCAGTGAGGCACACATAACAAGGTGGCCAGTATGAAGCTTTTAATGAGCGATCACTGTCTACTTTCCGCATGTAGCTGCTGGCGTAACTGAACCACAATTACTCGTGTTTTCAGTGCATTCTGAAACAACCAGTGCTGAAGGGTAGAAGGCCTTATTAGCTTAGTGCTGCCACTGATGAAGTTCTCTAAACTGTGAGGAAACCACGATGTCTTACTAGCCTCTTTAAAGGAACGCTAAACGAAATAAGTAAACAAACGAGACTGCAAATGCCGACAGTAATGACGATTATTATCACAGAGCCAATGAAGTCACTTCAAGCGTTGTATGCTGCAGAGCAGCTGCAGCTGAAGGTTGTCACAAACATGTACTGTCTGATGAAAAGTATCTAGACAGCCCCATATAATGTTTGACGGACGACTACATGTCATGAGAGGCAAACCCACCGGTGTAAAAGGAGAAGGGGAAACATTATGTTGTCAACAGAGACGCAGTAATGGCAGAACCGGTCGATCAGGAGAGCTTAGTTAACGTGCATCAGTCATTATAACCGCTGGAATAACAGATCCAGCGGGGAAATTTCAGTCCTTCTGAAGCTGCCCACGTCGACTGCTGGTAATGAGACAGTGAAGTGGAAGTGCGACGGAACAACCACGGCTAAATCAAGAGCAGCAGACATCGTGCAGTGACGGACAGGGACTGTCGAACACTGCGAGCGGTAGTTTGTTAAAAAATCCCTTGAAATCAGCTGAAGGAATAATTCTTGAGGTTCAGAGTACTACCAACAGTCTAGTTAACACAGTGGCTACGGAGTTAAAAGGAATGCGATAGAATGGTCGAGCATGTCCTCATAAACCACTCATGTCTGTAGTCAGTCGTGTTTACCCTCATAAGCTACCCATTTCTGTAGTCCGTACTACGCACTGCATGAGGTGGTGTAAAGAGCGATATCACTGGACAGTGGATAATTGGAAACGAGAGATATCAAGTGACAGATAGCGCTTTATCCCATGGTAATCAGATTGAAAGGTTTGAGTCTGACGAATGCCTACAGAAATTTACTTGCTAAAACGCGTAGTGCCAACCGTGAAACATGGAGGAACTCGAGTTTCGTGTTTAGGTTGTAGCTTACTTATTGTGCTTAAGAAAACGCTAAATGCGGAAATATATGAACACATCTTACATAACTGTTTGCTGTTTACTGCAGATCAACTGTTTAGAGGCGATGACTGATTGCATCAGCAAGACAGTGCTCGCTGTCATGGACTGGCCTGCCCAAAGTCAGTACCATAGCGCAGTAGACAACCTTGAAGAGAATTAAAACGTCGAAATCGCTCGAGACCCCACCGTCGAAAATCACTAGCTTCTCTGGTTTCGGCTCTTTGGGAAGAACGGATTGCCATTCGTCCAGAAATATACAGTTGATTGAAACTGTCCTCAGGAGAGGTCGAGTCGTCGTAAATACCAAGTTTGGATTTAGCCCACACTAATGCACACGAACAGGTGGCCAGATAAGTGTGATCAGACACTGTAAATGCAGGCTTGAAAGTCGCCCATAAGCTAGCATTTTCTGCAAGTGTGCTTGATTGTCTGCAGAATTATTTTGCGTAAGTATTGGGACCATGCGAGCTTCGAGAATGTTAGACATCAAAACGCAGAGACTTACAAGGAAACGCCTGTTGAGAGGCAATCTTATTAGCTGCACTCAGTCGAGTGGTGTGAAACAATATGATGGTAAAGTTCCATCGTGTATACGAACGTTAGCATTGTTTTGTTTGTGTTAAACGTTTACAACAGTAAGAGAAAAAGGGATGTTACATACATTGTTGGTTCAAGAAAATAGTTAACAGTTGCCCTGTCACGAACAGACGTTAAAAAAATGAATTTACCTATAACCAGTTATAAGAAGGAAGAAATGTAAGATCTACATCTACATCTACAACCATAATCCGCAAGCCACCTGACGGAGTGTGGCGGAGGGTACCTTGAGTACCTCTAATCTGTTCTCCCTTCTATTCCAGTCTAGTATTGTTCGTGGAAAGAAAGATTGTCGGTATGTGTCTGGGTGGGCTCTAATCCCTTTGATTTTATCCCCATGGCCTCCTCGCGAGATATAAGTAGAAGGGAGCAACATACTGCTTGACTCCTCGGTGAGGGTATGTTCTCGAAACTTCAACAGAAGCCCGTAGCGAGCTACTGAGTGTCTCTCCTGCAGAGTCTTCCAATAGAGTTTATCTATCATCTCCGTAACGCTTTCGCAATTACTAAATGATCCTGTAACGAAGCGCGCTACTCTCCATTGGATTTTATCTATCTCTTCTGTTAACCCTATCTGGTATGGATCCCACACCGGTGATATCTATTAAATTGAGAACGGGTCAGGTGAAGTACATAAATCAACACTCGCGTATTACAGACACGTGTTTGAGCTTAATAGCCCTTCAGTATGGCTGTCACTCTTTCTTGTGGTGGTACAGTGGCTATACTTTGCTTTTTAATGTTTTACGAGTGACAGAAGGTTGAAATATGTTTCTCCGTTGACCATGAAGTAATTACACCACTCAAAGAGAAACATAATTTCGGAATAAAAGTCTTTCATCTCATTAATGAGTTTTTACTTTTAGCGTTAAGGGCTCTCGCTGTTTAATTACCTGCGTACACGTGCCTTAGCTTCTAGCCACGCAGAACTTCCAGCAAGCAAATAAAAAGGAACTGATCGAATGTGCGCGTAGAATTTTTCTGTTCATCATTCTGGTTTACTTACTTTATTTCTGAAATATTCTCATTAACCGAAAAAAGTTGAAAATGAACTTCTGGAGTGCGCTAGAGGTCATAAAACGAGGAAACATCGTTCACAACTTAGCCATAATCAAAATAACACTAAGGTAAACAGTTTTCGTGTACGTTTTTCTCGTGGTTCTTGTTGCTGCTGTTGTTGTTGTCGTCTTCAGTCCTGAGACTGGTTTGATGCAGCTCTCCATGCTACGCTATCCTGTGCAAGCTTCTTCATCTCCCAGTACCTACTGCAACCTACATCCTTCTGAATCTGCTTAGTGTATTCATCTCTTGGTATCCCTCTACGATTTTTACCCTCCACGCTGCCCTCCAATACTAAATTGGTGATCCCTTGATGCCTCAGAACATATCCTACCAACCGATCCCTTCTTCTGGTCACGTTGTGCCACAAACTTCTCTTCTCCCCAATACTATTCAATTCTTCCTCATTAGTTATGTGATCTACCCATCTAATCTTCAGCATTCTTCTGTAGCACCACATTTCGAAAGCTTCTATTCTCTTCTTGTCCAAACTATTTATCGTCCATGCTTCACTTCCATAGATGGCTACACTCCATACAAATACTTTCAGAAATGACTTCCTGACACTTAAATCTATACTCGATGTTAACAAATTTCTCTTCTTCAGAAATACTTTCCTTGCCATTGCCAGTCTACATTTTGTATCCTCTCTACTTCGACCGTCATCAGTTATTTTGCTCCCCACATAGCAAAAGTCCTTTACTACTTTAAGTGTCTCATTTCCTAATCTAATTCCCTCAGCATCACCTGACTTAATTCGACAACATTCCATTATCCTCGTTTTGCTGTTGTTGATGTTCATCTTATACCCTCCTTTCAAGACACTGTCCATTCCGTTCAACTGCTCTTCCAAGTTCTTTGCTGTCTCTGACAGAATTACGATGTCATCGGCAAACCTCAAAGTTTTTATTTCTTCTCCATGGATTTTAATACTTGCTCCTAATTTTTATTTTGTTTCCTTCACTGCTTGCTCAATATACAGATTGAATAACATCGGGGAGAGACTACAACCCTGTCTCACTCCCTTCCCAATCACTGCTTCCCTTTCATGTCCCTCGACTCTTATAACTGCCATCTGGTTTCTGTGCAAATTGTAAATAGCCTTTGTCTCCCTGTGTTTTACCCCTGCCACCTTCAGAATTTGAAAGAGAGTATTCCAGTCAACATTGTCAAAAGCTTTCTCTAAGTTTACAAATGCTAGAAACTTAGGTTTGGCCTTCTTTAATCTAGCTTCTAAGGTAAGTCGTAGGGTCAGTATTGCCTCACGCGTTCCAACATTTCTACGGAATCCAAACTGATCATCCCAGAGGTCGGCTTCTATTAGTTTTTCCATTCGTTTGTAAGGAATTCGCGTTAGTATTTTGCAGCTGTGACTTATTAAACTGATAGTTCGGTAATTTTCACATTTGTCAACACCTGCTTTCTTTGGGATTAGAATTATTATTTTCTTCTTGAAGTCTGACGGTATTTCGCCTGTTTCATACATCTTGCTCACCAGATGGTAGAGATTTGTCCGGACTGGCTCTCCCAAGGCCGTCAGTAGTTCCAATGGAATGTTGTCTACTCCCGGGGCCTTGTTTCGACTCAGGACTTTCAGTGCTCTGTCAAACTCATCACGCAGTATCGTATCTAACATTTCATCTTCATCTACGTCCTCTTCCATTTCAATAATATTGTCCTCAAGTACATCGCCCTTGTATAGACCCTCTATATACTCCTTCCACCTTTCTGCTTTCCCTTCTTTGCTTAGAACTAGGTTTCCATCTGAGCTCTTGATGTTCATACAAGTGGTTCTCTTACCTCCAAAGGTCTCTGTGATTTTCCTGTAGGCAGTATCTATCTTACCCCTAGTGAGGTAAGCCTCTACATCCCTACATTTGTCCTCTAGCCATCCCTGCTTAGCCATTTTGCACTTCCTGTCGATCTCATTTTTGAGACGTTTGTATTCCTTTTTGCCTGCTTCATTTACTGCATTTTTATATTTTCTCCATTCATCAATTAAATTCAATATTTCTTCTGTTACCCAAGAATTTCTACTAGCCCTCGTCTGTTTACCTACTTGATCCTCTGCTGCCTTCACTACTTCATCCCTCAAAGCTACCCATTCTTCTTCTATCGTATTTCTTTCCCCCATTCCTGTCAGTTGTTCCCTTATGCTCTCCCTGAAACTCTGTACAACCTCTGGTTCTTTCAGTTTATCCACGTCCCATCTCCTTAAATTCCCACCTTTTTGCAGTTTCTTCAGTTTTAATCTACAGGTCATAACCAATAGATTGTGGTCAGAGTCCACATCTGCCCCTGGAAATGTCTTACAATTTAAAACCTGGTTCCTAAATCTCTGTCTTAACATTATATAATCTATCTGAAACCTGTCAGTATCTCCAGGCTTCTTCCATGTATACAGTCTTCTTTTATGATTCTTGAGCCAAGTGTTAGCTATGATTAAGTTATGCTCTGGGCAAAATTCTACCAGGCGGCTTCCTCTTTCATATCTTAGCCCCAATCCATATTCACTCTACTGCGTTTCCTTCTCTCCCTTTTCCTACTACCGAATTTCAGTCACCCATGACTACTAAATTTTCGTCACCCTTCACTATCTGAATAATTTCTTTTATTTCATCATACATTTCTTCAATTTCTTCGTCATCTGCAGAGCTAGTTGGCATATAAACTTGTACTACTGTAGTAGGTGTGGGCTTCGTATCTATCTTGGCCATAATAATGCGTTCACTAAGCAGTTTGTAGTAGCTTACCCGCATTCCTATTTTCCTATTCATTGGTTCTTATCACCTGGTAATACAACAAGCGCAGTAAAATATTTACTTTCTCTCTGTAACTTGTCAATCCACGAATCCACGGTGCAAAATTCGCTTACACTGATGAATGCTGTAGCTGCCTCTTCACGCAATGGCTCGTAGCACATCTGGAAGGCAGCACTGTATGGAAGCAAATCATGAACAATGAAAACTCTTTTTAAAAAAGGAGAATCGAGGCGTTTCCGATATGGTATTACGGAATGATGTTGGAAACTGAGCTGACTGAGCAAGAAATGAAGACGAAAATGGTATATGTGGAAAACACTAACCAGAAGTAGGGAGAAGAAGGTGGGACCAGTGTTGTAACAGCAAGAAATAGCTTTTACGGCACTGGAGATACATAAGACGTTGGTCGTATACACTACTTTTACAAGGAAAGTAAACACCCAGTGGGTATACCAGTGTTGCTCATCTTTCGCACGATTCTAGTTCGTATTCACACATAACAAATGTTGATTTTGCGCTACCACTTTGCGCATCTGTAGCGTTTCCGAAAAATGAAGGTTCTAGGTTTTGCAACTGCTCAGCGCCAGTCATAGAACAGTAGTGTAGAGGTCTGTGTTCGAGTTCGGTCATTTTTTATCTTACACTAGACACCAGTAGTGCCACCACGAATCAAGTTTCATGTATATCATCCATCGCAGCTGGATTCGGTGACTGTTCCGTTATAGGATGCAGAATAATAATCGCTACCAGTCACAAGAGAATGTGATTTTATTTAACACACGACAGTTTTTGGACTTGTACCCATCTTCAGGTGATGTAAACACACATGTATGTAAGAAACATTACAAATAATGAAAATGAAATTGTTACACTAATTTGACACCAGGCTCAATAAGGATTAATCATAAAGCTGTGATGGTACGGCACAAACCTCTTTCGTGTTTGGTCGTTGTGTTTTTGTTGGATGTAAGACGTCTTTTACTATATTTCCGGGGGCTGGTAGATATGGTAATTGTTGGACAACTGTCGTTGTGGTGAGGTATATTTCTGCGTCTGTGGCTAGATTTGAAAGTTTTAATGAGAGACACGCATAAGACCTTTCATATTACTGAATTTGCTAACGAAGACATGTGTGCCAAAGTCTTTTGGATAATTTCTAATATCGGTTATGCATCTGTTTGTGTCACAGACTCTTTGACCATAACCTCTGTTTTCCAATGAAAACACTTTCGGTGTTGTGATTGCACGTGTTTCTGAACTTAACTAACATCTAAAGTGTCACTACTTTATCAAAGACATAATATTGTAGCAACTGTAATTAGTATGGTGCCTAATAAACATTAACACATAAGAAGCGAAACATTTTTGTAAAAGAATTTGATAAATGTTAATGTGAAAGCAGTATCGATACACCTATTACGTGTATGTACTATAATATTTTACAACATATGTCGCTTAGCCACTTCCAGATTTTTCATTTGTGTCTATTTATCATCATCACATTTTTTTTTTTTTTATTTTAACGATGATCCTCAACACTGAGTATGGAAACACCTGCTTGAATGAGAGGTGGCGACCCTCTGGGCACGCCATCTTTCACCCCGTGTTAATTATGTAGTCCCTGCAGAGGCACTGCAGCCATCTCAGGATCAGTAATTGTGGCTGGGAATTACAGAGTTTGCTTGCCACTAGCAATAATAGTTGAGGCGCTATATCTTTTCTGCGCCTGTGAGGTCAGCTAGGAGATGTGGCCATGGGGACAGAAGTCAAATAAACGGCTGTAGGATCTTCGAGGAAAGTGTCCTGGCTTCTACAAGAGCGTGACCACTTTGCTTCTGAGCTCAGGTGGTTGCCTTTCGCTATAAAGTCGACCCACGAGGGAGGCACATCTTCAGTTGGACAACGATCTGCATCCTGGAGGTGCACTGTCAATCTCGGATGTGCGACCGACAGATGGGCAACGAGCTTCATAATTGCTCTGGGAAGGAAAACATGGCCCGCCACAGGCGTGGAATACACGCACTTTTCTATGTCGCTAAGTTTAGTGAGAGAGAGCATAGATTTTGGCGACAAACTTCCTCGTCGGAAGAATACCGCTATGCCGTGTCTAGGCGGGAGATCTGGTGCGGTGCTATAAGTACGCCATTGGTGCAATTTGCTCGAGTAACCAGTTTCCACATCACCTGTCGAACAGTTAAATTGTGAGAATTAGCAAGCTTTGTCTGAAGACTTAGTCTTCACTGCAGCGAGTCCATCTGACCTACAGCCTTGTATTTCAATCAACCTATGTTGTACTGACATCCAGATAGCGGTTCACAATCTCACGTAATAAATATAGGAAACCTTACAAATTTGCGACGCCTCCCAAAGTCTTACCAGTAATATCTAACGATATGGAGGCAAATAGCTAGCGTTTCCTTTTGAATATTTCATGTCGGAAAGAGATTGTGAACAAATTAGAGTCGCGATAATAATAAGTTGCCTGCGAGATATGTACTAATTTCCGTTTCGTGGTTTCTGCACCACGTGCGCTGACTGATTAATTGCTTTGAGGGAGGCGTCGTGAATTTTTGGAGGATTACATCTCCTTGTTCATCTACATCTACGTGATTAAGTACTATTCACAATAATGTGCCTGACAGAGGGTTCAATGAACCACCTTCAAGCTGTCTCTCTACCGTTCCACTCATGAACGACATGCGGGAGAAACGAGCACTTAAATTTTTCTGCGCGAGCCTTGATTTCTCTTATTTTACCGTGATGATCATCTCTCCCTGTGTAGGTGGGTGCCAACAGAATATTTTTTTGAATCCGAAGGAGAAAACTGGTAATTTATATTTCATGAGAAGATCCCGTCGCAACGAAAGACGCCTTTGTTTTAATGATTACCACTCCAGTTCACGTATCATGTTTGTGGCAGTATCTCCTCTATTTCACGATAGTACAAAACGAGCTGCCCTTCTATGAACTTTTTCGATGCAATCCGTCAGTCCCACCTGATGCGCATCCCACACCGCGCACCCCAGCATAGCGCGGACAAGCGTGGTGTAAGCAGTCTCTTTAGTAGATGTCTTGCATCTTCTAAGTATTCTGCCGATGAACCGATGAATCGCAATCTTTGGTTTGCTCTACCCACAACATTGTCTATGTGATCTTTACGATTTAGGTTATTTTTGATTATAATCCCTAAATATTTAGTTGAATTTGCAGCCTTAAAATTTGTGTGACTTATCGCTTAATCGAAATTTAACGGATATCTTTTATTACTCATGTGAATAACTTCACACTTCTCTTCATTCAGGGGCAATTACCACTTTTCGCAACATACAGATATCTTATCGAAATCATTTTGCGAGCGGTTTTGGTCGTCTAATGACTTTACAAGACGGTAAATGACAGCATAACCTGCAAACAAACTAAGATGACTACTCCGATTGTCTCCTACGTCGTTATTATAGGTGTGCAACAATAGAGGGCCTACAACACTTCCTCGGGGAACGCCGGATATTACTTCTGTTTTACTCGAGGACTTTCCGTCTATTACTACGAACTCTGACCTTTCTGACTGGAAATCACGAATGCAGCTTCACAACTGAGGCGATATTCCATAGGCACGCAGTTTGGTTAGAAGACACTTGTAACGAACGGTGTCAAAGCCTTCTGGAAATCTAAAAATATGGAATCAATTTGACATTCCCTGTCGATAGCACTCATTACTTAACGAGTATAAAGAGGTAGTTGTGTTTCACAAGAACGATGTTTCTTGAAACTGACTGTGTGTCAACAAATAATTTTCTTCTAGTTAAATGATAATGTTCGAACACAGTATATGTTCTAAAACCCTACTGCAAACCGACGCTAGTAATATGAGCCTGTAGTTCAGCAGATTATTCCTATTTCCCTTTTTGGGTATTGGTGTGGCTTGAGCAATTTTCCAGTCTTTAGGTACGAAACTTTATGAGCGAGCGGTTATATATAAATGCTAGATATGGAGCTATTGCATCAGCATACTCTGAAAGTAACCTGACTTGTATACAATCTGGACGGGAGCCTCTGCCTTTATTAAGTGATTTATGCTGCTTTTCTACACCGAGGATATCTACTTCTATGTTTCTTATCTTGGCAGTTGTTCGTGATTGAAATTCAGGAATATTTAGTTCGTCTTCTTTGGCGAAGGAGTTTCGGATGTGTTTGTGCATTTGGATAGCGAAGGTATTTAGAGGAATTGTGTTCACTGCAGTTTCGTGTTTCGAGATGCTTGTTTGACGTCTGAATGTTAATTAGGAGCGCAGCGAGAGTCGTAAGACGAAGCGCAAAGTAGCGGGCTCTCTTAACATCGGGGGCAGTCAGGTTATATATAGAGTGGGACGAATCAGGAAACGAGGCGATTGTTTTCTCCGCGGCATAATCAAATTTATAGGTAGCTGTTGTAACTGACAATTAGAACGTTTTTACAACACAACTTTTTCCTACGTGAGTCTACATGGAAATGACTGAATAACAACTAAAAGTCAGAATCACAAACCCAGTAAGAATTTCCTACTAGAGGCAAGAAAAGATAACATCTAAGTTTCCCACAATAGTCCGTTGTAACACACATACTCTTAATTCCAAGTGCTATTCGGATGGCGAAGACGTAGTCTTCCGTGGAGACGTCCTTGGGGTCAGTATTCGGCGTGAACTGACATCCGGTGCTGGTTCTAGCCTTTAAATAGCATTGGCCAGCCAGTCAGGTGTTGGTGTAGTAATACTTCCTGCAAGTCATCTCTAACTCCGTCTGCAGGAGGTGGTACACTGAATGTCTGTTTCCAAAACAGCCGATGTTTACCATTGCTTACGCCTTTGGGCATAGGCAACCTCAGTCCTGTGTCGTGTTAGATGAGTTGCCAGCCCGCAGGGGCTACCTTGGCGACGGCGCAGCAGTAGCTAACAGGCATGGTTCAGTATCACGCTTATAGGACTCTGACGCCGTCAGTGAAGTGAGCGTGTCCATGTGTCATGCCGAAGTTCACAGTAGAAACATACCAGTGGCCGACGATAGAAGGCAGTCCTATCTCTGAGAGCAAATACCGAAAGTAGCAATTTGACAGACAGCATCCTCAACGCTCGAGGCTCGAAGAAGCAGAAGAAAGGTGCAAAGAGTCAGAACAGACAAAGAGAGCGGTTGTAGATTGCGAAGGTAGGTGAACACAAAGTATCAAGTATGTGTTGCTACGTGCAAGAGGCAACCAGGTGAAGCAAAAGAGGTCACATACAAGCAAACTGGCATCCCTGTGTTGCTATAATCGAGGCAACTGGTGGGTGGAAAGACGCTCTGGTGGCCAAGAAGTATGCTAGGACAGCCAAAAGTGTAACCAATGAAACCCGGAAAGTTCCTAATACGATGCAGGAACAGAGATCTGAGGTAATTTGGGAAACTGAGGAATAGATTACACAGCACTCTAAGAAAATTAAGACACTGGAAAACCAACAGACAAAATTGTCACAGTTAGTGCAAATCCATGAGCGTGTCACCACGCAACACGTTGAGATCGTGAAGGGTATAACAGCCACACACAGCCGCATAAAACAGTTGGAAGTAGAGGGTGCTTTTAGAGAGGATGGGGACGAGGAACATCTAAGACAAACCGAACCGTAAGCGAGTAGGACTGGCACACGCTCCGACATTACTGAACTGGAAAATATCGTTGAATCCCTACTGCAGAGATCTACTTATGTTTGCCCACCACGAGCGTGCGAAACACAAGCAGCAGACCTCGTCACAGTAGCAGAACAGAAACTTGGTTTCGTGCTGATTACAAGGTGCTATGTGCAATCTATGATGGGAACAGTGAGGTGCACGGCCATAACAGCCGACACAAATATAGTACGCATGACAGTCACAGAAACGGGAATGAGCGCACACGCAACTGAAGAGCTGGGTTTCGACGACAAACATTTTATATCCATACAAAATTTTCAAAGCTATCTAGAGAGTGAAAGCTCCCTATATCTCAAAGCCTGCATAGCTCAAGATGAGTAATCTTTACCTCCAGCTTGGGCATTACGTTCCAAGCTTAAATTGACACTATTGGACATTAAAATTGCTACACCACGAAGATGACGTGTTACAGACGCGAAATTTAACCGACAGGAAGACGATGCTGTGATATGCAAATGATTAGCTTATCAGAGCATTCACACAAGGTTGGCGCCGGTAGCGACACCTACAACGTGCTGACATGAGGAAAGTTACCAACCGATTTCTCATACACAAACAGCAGTTGACGGACGTTGCCTGGTGAAACGTTGTTGTTGGTTGGTTTTGGGGAAGGAGACCAAACAGCGAGGTCATCGGTCCCATCGGATTAGGGAAGGACGGGGAAGGAAGTCGGCCGTGCCCTTTGAAAGGAACCATCCCGGCATTTGCCTGGAGCGATTTAGGGAAATCACGGAAAACCTAAATCAGGATGGCCGGACGCGAGATTGAACCGTCGTCCTCCCGAATGCGAGTCCAGTGTCTAACCACTGCGCCACCTCGCTCGGTAAACGTTGTTGTGATGCCTCGTGTAAAGAGGAGAAATATGTACCATACGACTTTGATAATGGTCGGATTGTAGCCTATCGCGATTCCGGTTTATCGTATCGCGGCATTGCTGCTCGCGTTGGTCGAGATCCAATGACTGTTAGCAGAATATGGAATCGGTGGGTTCAGGAGGGTAATACTGAACGCCGTGCTGGATCCCAACGGCCTCGTATCACTAGCAGTCGAGATGAAAGGCATCATATCCGCATGGCTGTAACGGATCGTGCAGCCACATCTCGATCCCTGAGTCAACAGATGGGGACGACTGCAACACAACAACCATCTGCACGTACAGTTCGACGACGTTTGTAGCAGCACGGACTATCACGTCGGAGACCAAGGCTGCGGTTACCCTTGACAATGCATCACAGACAGGAGCGCCTTGGATGGTGTACTCAACGACGAACCTGGGTGCAGGAATGGCAAAACGTCGTTTTTTCGGATGAATCCAGGTTCTGCTTACAGCATCATGATGGTGGCATCCGTGTTTGGCGACATCGCGGTGAACGCATATTGGAAGCGTGTATTCTTCATCGCCATACTGGCGTATCACCAGGCGTCACGGTATGGGGTGCCATTGGTTACACGTCTCGGTCACCTCTTGTTCGCACTGACGGCACTTCGAACAGTGGACGTTACATTTCAAATGTGTTACGACCCGTGACTCTACCCTTCATTCGATCCCTGTGAAACCCTACATTTCAGCAGGATAATGCACGAGCGCATGTTGCACGTCCTGTACGGGCTTTTCTGGATACAGAAAATGATCGACTGCTGCCCTGGCCAGCACATTCTCCAGATCTCTCACCAGTTGAAAACGTCTGGTCACTGGTGGCTCGTCACAATACGCCAGTCACTACTGTTGAAGAACTGTGGTATCGTATTGAAGCTGCACGGGCAGTTGTACCTGTACACGCCATCCAAGCTCTGTTTGACTCAATGCCCAGGCGTATCAAGGCTGTTACTACGGCGAGAGGTGGTTGTTCTGGGTACTGGTTTCTCAGGATCTATGCACCCAAATTGCGTGAAAATGTAATCACATGTCAGTTCTAGTATAATATGTTTGTCCAATGAATACCCGTTTTTTCTTCTTGGTGTAGCAATTTTAATGGCCAGTAGTGTATTTGCAGACACGTGGACGGTTCAGTGGCGGCTACTGCAAGAGATAGTGGTCGCCTGTTGATTTATGAGGAATTCATTCCTCATAATTTACCGGTCTTCGAAACAGATTTTGGATGAGATCGTGTAGGATGTAATTATGCCCTAGGACCTGGAGTCATCAGGGTTCCAAGGCCCAGTGAAACTTTTTGAGTCAATGATCAAGATGAATGAGTCTCTAGATTCATCTCAGAGGTCAAGTGTCATATATGATTCTGTTATATGAATCTCCCCTCTGGCACCAGTAAGTTCCAGCAGGTGGATGCTGTGGCGACATAGAGGAGTTTAAAAGTATTCTGCTAGAGCTGGAGTATGGCTATGGTTCAAAAACTGCAAACGAGAAAAGTAGTGTCATAGAAAATAACAACGGTTGGCCATGTAGGAGAAATAATAATCGAAGACACAGTTGGAATGGGCCACCAGGTCAACAGCATCACTGCGGACCACCACGCAAAAGGCGAGCAAAATGGAATGATTTCAACAGTGGGTGTAATAACTATAACTGGCGTGTTGATAGAAACTGGCGTGAGCCGAACAGGATCAACCCACCTGAGGAGATAGAGATTAGATCCCAAAGCCAAAGAGCGAGGATCGAAACGACTACCCATGATGCAGCTGAAGATACAATAGTTCGGGTTCAGCTCGAAATTTATCTGCACGAAACACCAGAGTGAGCCAGATTAACTCATTATAGTAAGAACGTAGGGAGATAATTGTTAGAAAAAGGAGATCATACCAAATGATCCAATAATACTACTCACCGTAGGAGGATTATTGCCAAAAGATATTGTGGACAGTGGAAACTACGTTACCGCCATATCGGAATCGGCATTTGAAGATGCTCTCATAATCAATCACGGCCGACCCTCTCTCTCAAAAAAAGCGAAGATTAAGGCAGTTTTAGTGGCCAAACGCACGGAAATCACTCAGCAATTGCTACTAGAATATATATTCTTGGCCACACACTAGCCGGCCGCTGTGACCGAGCGGTTCTAGGCTCTCCAGTCCAAAACCGCACTGCTGCTACGGTCGCAGGTTCGAATCCTGCCTGGTTCATAGATGGATGTGTGTGGTGTCCTGAGGTTAGTTAGGTTTAAGTAGTTCTAAGTCTAGGGCACTGATGACCTCAGAAGTGAAAGTCTCTTAGTGCTTAGAGCCATTTGAACCATTCTGAGCCACACACTAGAAGACAATTTCTCGGTGGTACCTCATTTGACGATCAATCTAATAATTGGAATGGATTTCCTTAATGAATAGAAGGCCATACTAGGCGTTTGCAGAGAAGGGACGCTTAATTCCAATTCGGTTTGAGGAGCAAACACTCTAGGCATATATTCCACAAAACTGTTGGAAACTAAGTTTTTCTGTCAGAATAG
>NW_025725795.1:0-21933 GCF_021461395.2 Schistocerca americana
GTGCGGCCGGCGCAAAGAAGGCTGGTGGCGTGAAGGCGGCGACCGGTCGGAAGGCGGGCGCCGCCAAGAAGGCGTCTGCGGCGTCGGCCGCTCCCGCGGGTGCGAAGAAGGCGGCTGCGGCCAAGCCGGCCAAGGCCAAGTCGCCGTCGAAGGCGAAGAAGGCCGCCAAGGTTCCGACGAAGAAGCCGAAGGCGCCGCGCCCGAAGAAGGCGACGACGCCGTCTAAGGCGAAGGCTTCGCCCAAGAAGAAGAAGTAGAGTAGAGGAGAAAGAGATGGGAAAGGAAGGGTTTGGCGCTTGACTCCGTCGTCCCCACCGCCCGTCGTCGTCTAGTGGCGCGCAAGAGACGCGCGGCCCAAAACGGCCCTTCTCAGGGCCATCAAAGCACGTCGGGGAAGGTTTTGATTGTCGTGTTGCGTTTGGTGTGGGTGTGTGTCTGTCTGTCTGGCGTTTCTGTATGCCCGTGGGGATGCTGTTTGCGTGCCGTGGTGGTTGGATTGCGGGGGTCGGTGGCGGGTGTGGGCGGCGGTAGCGGTAAGCGGTGTTGTTGCTGATGTCGTGGTTGATTGTCGCCGTGTTTGTTTTGTGGCGGCGGCCGACGGTTGGTTTTCTGTCACGTTGTTTTGTTTGAATACGTTGGTTGGCTTGCCTGCGTTCGTTCTTCTCGGATGTCTGTCGTGTCTGGTCTTTGTTTTGTTCCTTTGTGTGTGTGTTATGTTTTGCAACGGGGGGCACGTTGAGATGTGGGAAGGAGTCGGCGGGGGATTTCGGTGGCGTGTAGAGCGAGCGAGCGAGCCTGCCTGGCCGTTGGCCGTCGGAGTGGAGTGCGGGTTTTTTTTGTTTTTGATTTCGAAAAACGAAAGCGGCGGCCGGCCAGCCACCCGTGCGGTGTGACGTCGGCCGTTGGGTATTGTGCGCTTTGAGCGCCGGGGAGGGATGATGTGTGATTGTTGCGCGCTGCTAGCAGGCAGGCAGAGTGAGCGGGTGTGGCGGACGGACGGGAAGTGGTGGTTTTTGTTTTTTGGGTTGCGGGGCGAGAGGCAGGCGACCGACAAAGTTTGCTCGCGACGGAGAGATGTTAGTGGCCCTGAAAAGGGCCGTTTTTGTTTGTGCGGTGCGGTGCCGCGGCGCGGTTTAGGCGCGCTCGCCGCGGATGCGGCGCGCGAGCTGGATGTCCTTGGGCATGATGGTGACGCGCTTGGCGTGGATGGCGCACAGGTTGGTGTCTTCGAAGAGGCCGACGAGGTAGGCCTCGCTGGCCTCCTGCAGGGCCATGACTGCGGAGCTCTGGAAGCGCAGGTCGGTCTTGAAGTCCTGGGCGATCTCGCGCACTAGGCGCTGGAATGGCAGCTTGCGGATGAGCAGCTCTGTGCTCTTCTGGTAGCGCCTGATTTCTCGCAGGGCGACGGTGCCCGGCCTGTAGCGGTGGGGCTTCTTGACGCCTCCGGTGGCGGGCGCGCTCTTCCTCGCCGCCTTGGTGGCGAGCTGTTTGCGCGGCGCCTTTCCGCCGGTGGACTTGCGGGCCGTTTGCTTTGTGCGGGCCATGGCGGTAGCGGTAGCGGTAGCGGAGCGGCGTGCGTGGAGGTTAGGTGCGGCGCGGCGTCCGGTGCTGCCTTGACAACGGGCCCGCGCGCCTCCGTGCTGCGCTTATATGCCCTCGGTTGCGCGTGGTGGGGGGAGGGCGGGCCAGAGTCTATATAGGGGGGCGGCGGGCGCGCTGGGCGCAGACCGTAGCCGACTCGCGAGACGCTGCAGCTGCTGTTTGTGCACGTTTTGCTTTGCCCGAGGAAGGAAGGATGACAGGCCGCGGCAAGGGAGGAAAGGGGCTCGGCAAGGGCGGCGCCAAGCGGCACCGCAAGGTGTTGCGCGACAACATCCAGGGCATCACGAAGCCCGCCATCCGCCGCCTGGCTCGCAGGGGCGGCGTGAAGCGCATCTCTGGTCTGATCTACGAGGAGACCCGCGGGGTGCTGAAGGTGTTCCTGGAGAACGTGATCCGCGACGCGGTGACGTACACTGAGCACGCCAAGCGCAAGACTGTGACGGCCATGGACGTGGTGTACGCCCTGAAGAGGCAGGGGCGCACCCTGTACGGTTTCGGCGGTTAGGCTGCGTCGCAGCGGGCGCTGGCCTTCCCGCGGCCGTGCTTGTGGGTGGGAGAGACTAGAAAACGGCCCTTTTCAGGGCCACCACACTGTTCGGAAGTTGAAAAGTGCGAAAGAGTCTGTGTTGTTGCTGCGTGTGTTGTTTGTTTGTTTCTTTCCGTTTGAGCGACGTGATGTGACTGGGAGGGGAGAAGGAAAGGAAACGTGTCATGTGGCTGGCTGTGTGTGTGTGAGAGTGGAGCTGCTTCGTTTGTGTTTGTTATTGTGTGTCTTTGTATCGATCGCGATGGAGATGGCGGGCTGTGTGTTGTTGTGCGAGAGGCGGTGATTATTTGCTTGCGTGGTTTGGCTCTGTGTGTTTGCGGCGGCGTTGGGGTTTCCGAGGCAAGGCGTGTGGGCATAGGCGGCCGGATCAGCTGTTTGTTTCGTTCGTGTCGACGGCCGTTGCGCGCGGGAGTGGAGGGCGGTGTGTCGACACGCCTCCCTTTAACAATGGTCATTATTGCTGCCGTTGTCGTTTGGAAGGCGACTGCGACCGTGCAAAATGTGTGTGTGTGTGTGTGTGTGTGTTGGGCCACACGGGCTGTGTGGACGACAAGATGGCGGACGTGCGCCGGCGGCGGCTGTGCTGTGAAAGTGCAAAGTTAAAACAACAAAACAAGGTGCGGCGAGGACGACTGAAATTTTGCTTTGGACGTAGGTTTGTGTGGTGGCCCTGAAAAGGGCCGATTGTTGTGGGCCGAGCCGAGCCGGCAAAGCGCGTTGCGTGCAGGGGAGCACGCGGCGCTGCGATTGCCTGGCCTCCTTTAGGCCTTCTTCTCGGTCTTCTTTGGCAGCAGGACGGCCTGGATGTTGGGCAGGACACCACCCTGTGCGATGGTGACGCCCGACAGGAGCTTGTTGAGCTCCTCGTCGTTGCGGATGGCAAGCTGCAGGTGGCGCGGGATGATGCGCGTCTTCTTGTTGTCGCGGGCCGCGTTTCCGGCCAGCTCGAGCACCTCAGCCGCGAGGTACTCCATGACGGCGGCGAGGTAGACGGGCGCCCCGGCGCCGACGCGCTCTGCGTAGTTTCCCTTGCGCAGGAGGCGGTGGATTCTGCCGACCGGGAACTGGAGCCCAGCCCTGCTTGAGCGGGACTTTGACTTGCCCTTGACTTTGCCTCCCTTTCCGCGTCCGGACATGGCGATGGGCTAGCGACGGTGCACACGAAACGGAAACGAAAACGACCGGTGCGAGCGGCAGCGAGTCGAGCAGCGGAGTGCGTGCCGGCGCAGCCGGGGTGGGGGTGCTTTATGGGCTCGGGTGCGGCGGCCGGTTGCGCGCGCGCCCCATTGGTCGGCGGCCGCAACAGGGCGAGCTGGTAAAGGTGCGGCGGCGGCTGGCGGCGGGTGCCACTGTGTGGGGAGACGCTGACTAGAGCGGAGCGCTTGCTACTGGTGTTGCTGCTGCCGTACGTTGGTTCGAGATGCCGCCCAAGACTAGCGGGAAGGCCGCCAAGAAGGCTGGCAAGGCGCAGAAGAACATTTCGAAGGGCGACAAGAAGAAGAAGCGCAAGAGGAAGGAGAGCTATGCCATCTACATCTACAAGGTGCTGAAGCAGGTGCACCCTGACACGGGCATCTCGTCGAAGGCGATGAGCATCATGAACAGCTTCGTGAACGACATTTTCGAGCGCATTGCGGCCGAGGCTTCTCGCCTGGCGCACTACAACAAGCGCTCGACCATCACGTCCCGCGAGATCCAGACCGCTGTGCGGCTGTTGCTGCCTGGCGAGCTGGCCAAGCACGCCGTGAGCGAGGGCACGAAGGCGGTGACCAAGTACACGAGCTCCAAGTAAGGAGGTGGCTCTGGAATGGAAGGAAGGATGGAGAAGGCTCCTCCGTTGCGAGAGCGGCAAAACGGCCCTTTTCAGGGCCACCAACTTGCCTTTTGCGGGAAGGGCGGAATTGTTGTTGTTGTTGTTTGTGTGGACGGCTGTGATGTATGTGTGCATTTTGATTGTGGGTGGGGGGGCGCGTCAAAGCGTGTTGCGGGGTACGGCCACGAGGTTGGTCGCCGTGGCGTGGAATGGTGGCACGCCTCGTTGGAGTGGTTTTGACCCATTGGTGTTGGGGTGTGTGTGTGTGTGTGTGTTACCTGTCTGCGAGGGGGGGACAGTGCGATCGGCGACTTTTGTGTCACCGTAACGACGGCCGTTTGCGGGTTTGTTTTTTTTTTGCACATCATACATGGCGAGGGTGAAATGTGAAATGTTTTTTGTTGTTTGGTTTGTTTTTTGCCGCCCACTATTCCCTTTGCTGTACGCCGAGTTTTTGACAATGGTGCGACGTAACTGCAGCGTGGAGGTGTGTGAGTGACGTTGAAATGAACGTGCCATTAAGACGCATTGTTGTTGTATTGTACTGTACGTGTACGGCGACACGCACGATGATGTACCATTCGACTCTGATTTCTGATAGCCGTGTCTGACTGATTGCGTACGACGCACGCACACCGATGTCGTCATTCAAGATGCACGCGTGTCCAGTGCAGTACAGTAAGCGCGACGCTAGACGACGACGGCGGCGGCGGCGGCGGTCGTTTGTTTGGCGAATGTCTGTACACGTGTTTGTCTGTGTCCATCCGGTATGTATTTGTTTGTTTGAAAGTGTTTTGTGTGTCGGTGACGTGGTCCGATCCGTCGCCCCCTGAGTAACTGTCGATCGGCGCGATAGACCGGCGTCACGCAACTGAACCGAAGTCTTGGGCACACCCGTCATACTGTTGTACACCGTCGCGCTGAGAACGGTAACGAAGGGTTGACTTTGATCGGTCGAATGTCTGGGCAGAACGTGAGGAATGAGGCAAGAGTGCAAGGAGGGGGGGCAAAAGAGAGAGGAAGGGAAAAAGGGGAGAAACGCATTCGTAGAGCAACGGAACGTTCCCGTGTCGGAGGCGTATTGGAGCCGCACTGAAAATGCGTTTAACGGCGGCGCGGCTGCAAGTGTCTGCCGTGGTGAACGTTACCTTTGACGGCTGCATTGGGCTTTGCCTTTGCTTTCGCTTTCGCTTTCCCGGATGTACGTAACGTTTGTTGATATGGTTCTGAGGAAGAGTGTATGACAGTGCCGTGCCGTCCATGTTCGTGTGCCCTCCCATTGTGTGTATGCTATTGTCTGTGTACTTGAATGATGTATGTAGGTGTTAGTGGACATGTTTTACCAGTGGGGGGAAATGGATCGTCGATAGTTGCCGTCACTCTGTCACGGTCGAGATGACGCACCCTCCGTACAGAAAGGTGTCGAGAAAGTGAGTGTGTGCGTCCGTGAATTGGCAGTGTTTGGAGGTGGGCGTGCCCTGCATGTGGCCCGGAAGGCTGTTCGTTTGGCGGTAGTGTTGTGTGGACAGGGGAGGGGCATGCGTAACGCTGCTGGCATGGCATGGCATTTCGGGAGATGGGAGGGGGCAAACGAGGAGCGGCGGCCAAAGAGAGGCGGGACGGGGAGGGGCGCGGTGTGGGTGGCTTGCGCCTGTGCTCGGCGTTGTGGTTTGTGCAAAAGAGGAGGAGAAAAACAATGAGTTGCCAGGGAGGGGAGCGGTGTTGTGTTGTGGTTGTCGTGGTGTAGCCGCAGACGCGGCTGTCAGTGAACGTGGCGAGACGGACGGATGCGCGGAGGGGCGGGGGCGGCATTTCGCCGGTGCCGTGCCGTGCCTGAAAGCCGCGTGGTCGCTGTGTTGTTGGTGGCGTGGGGGCGAGGAGAGTACCGTACGGGTGTGCTTGTGCGCCGGAAATGGCACACTGCGCCTGCCCGTCTTGGAGGCTGATGGCTGTGGTGTGGAAATGGGGCGCGGTGATGTTGAAGCAGTTGAAGAACAGAAAAGAAACCAAGAAAACGGAAGGCGTGATGCGGCGGTGGTGGTGGTGGTGAGAGCGGGAAAAACAAAACAAAAAAAAAGAAGGAAAAACAACAAGAAACAAAAAAGAAAACAAAAGGTCTATCAATATTAGAATGTAAATGGAAATGGAAATGGACCCAGGTATAACCTCCCTGCACAAGTAGCAGAGGGTCCGATGATAATAAAAATGTGCCAGAATGTTAACGTCCCTACAAAACAAACCCAACGATAATATGAATGAAAGAATGAACCGTATGTAACATTGCAACAGACATAATGAAACCTGATAAATTGTATAAGGGCAGCAGCGTTGACCTTTGGCCCTGTATCCAGAATAAAAAGAGCCAAAGATCGTTACCCCAATGAAAAAGACACTGAAACACGTATGTAACATAGCAGCGATGGCGAGACATTGTAGCGTCTGTGACCAGAGAGTTTGCGCTGGACCGCGCGAGTGTTGCGAGCGGTTCTCAGTCAGTCAGTCAGTCAGTCAGTCAGTCGTTGCGAGTCTGTAGGTCTGTCTAGTTGAGGGCTGTACTCTGTCAGTAGTCGTCGCGTGCAGTACGCTAATAGTCGTCATGCAGAGCGGTCGGTCAGTAGTAGCAGCCGAGTGCGGTTGTGTGATGTAGGCGGTCGGCAACACTGGTCAAGATGGTGAATAAGGTATACTGTTAATTAATATAATCATTAGATAATGAACAATTTTATTTATTGTAATTATTCTCCAACAAGTTCCCCAATACTAATTTTTATTTCAAAAGCATTTTTCAAACATTTAATTGTTTATTGAACTAAAGAGTTCGTTGCACTTCACATTTCATTCCACGTCTTTGAAGAAAGATTGCACTAAAATCACAACAAAAAGAGAATATTATTATTTGCAATGCAGTTCCTCCAAGCGCTGCGCAACAAACAAGAGCAGAAATGTTGTGACATCCATTTATTCCGAGGTAAGACTTTTAATTCTGATTGTTTTGCACAGGGCCAAAGACCGATAGTTCGGTTTAATCGAAGTTTCTTGTCACTGAACGGACTTTAAATGTTGTGAAGAATTTATATTTGAGTCAGATTGCGAAATTCACATGTTTGTTGCCATTTTCAATACCTCTCATTGTGGGCGAGGTTACAATTAGCGCAATGTCCATTAGCATCCGTAAATAACATTGTCCATTATTTTAAATTTTGCGGGGAGGTTACAACACACAAAAAAAAACAAAAAAAAATTGCATTTGTATCCGCTCCTCAATTGTAGATACCCCTTACACAGCTGTGTGCAATGAATGAGTGCTGGCTGGTAATTAATTGCACTCCTTGGAGGGAAATGCCATAGGAAGTAGTCTTTAAAAAGTGAATGTTTTTCGTTAAAAGACAAAAGTTACGTTAGAAAAAAGTAATAGTGGGGCTTTTGTTGTTGAACAAAATAAGTACAATGAACATACGTTATCAGATTTGCGCAAAATGCAGCTTCACACTACCTTTTGATTATAACACAATATACTATACATCGTCCCGAACCGTGACCAGAGTCGCGAGACGAGCAGAGCACGCCGCCGACGCCCGCTCAGTACAACCGTCCACCCGCTACTACTGTCGACCGACTACTACCTCTCCCGACTCGCGCTACAATATATATAACAACTGTTCCTGGCGACCCGGTGCGTGCCACTACTGTCGTCTGGCGCGGTCCAAGCGCCGACTAGCAACGATAAATAACTCTCTGGTCAGACAGAGATGCTGTCATGCCTCGCCATCGCTCTGGTAATGAATACATACGTGTTGCAGCGTGCGTACCACCGGAACACGCAGTGGCGGAGCCAAAGACTGTGTTGTCGAGGTCGAGTGCGAGCGGGAAGAGAGGCAGCGTCGGCACGGAGATGCAAGCGAGCGCGAGACGCACGGGGGCTGCGGCGTGGCGCGTTTGCGGTCGGCGCCTTTGGTGGCAACGGCCGGGACAAGCAGCGGTGTATGGTGTGGTGCGGGGCGGACAGGGGCGGCGGTGGACGGGGAGGAGGCGGCGCGACGACGGCATGGGGGCGAAAACGGGACGGGGGACGGGGGACGGCGGATGTTGAGAGGCGTCACGCGCGGACAGGACGCAGACACAGAGACACACAGATTGGAAAGGGAGGGTGCGCGGTAATAGTTGGGAATGTGCGTACCGTGCGGGATGGGAGTGGGCGAGGAACACGGTCGTGGCCCCTGTTTTGGGTGCGTGTGATGACGTCGGTGTGTTGTGGGAAGGGAAGGTGCTGTGGCGGCGGCGCGTAATGGGCGTAGGCCGAAAAGAGAAAGGAACGTCGGCAGTGTGTTGGCAAGCGTCGGTTCGACTGCGACGTTGATGGGCAGGGCAGGGCAAGGTTAATGGTGGTAGGAGTAGGCGTGTGGGCGCAAAAAAATCTGCCGCTGCAGGCGGTGCCGTAACCGCCATGGCGGGAAGGAGAGAGGGCCAAAGAAAGAAAGAAAGAAAGAAAGAAAGAAAGAAAGAAAGAAAGAAGAAAACAAAAAAAAAAAAAAGAAGGAGGGGGGGGGGGGGGGCGAAAGTGGAGAGGCGGTGGTGTGAGAAGGGCGGGGGCGGAAGGAAGGCAGGAAGGACAAGAGGCGAGGCGACGGCTTGCTTTGTGTATCGGTCGGTCTCTGGCTATGCTTCGTTTTCTGCAGCAGGGTCGGTGCGCGGCGTGGCTCGCGGCAGTGGGAACGCCTGGCGGCTGGACGGCCAGCAATGCGGTTGGATGGGCGGCCACAGCACCGCACCTGTGCCCGAGGAGGAGACGCTGGCGGCGGGCCCTGAGGTGAGGCCGGCTCGGCTGGGGCTGGGGCTGGGGCTGTGGATGTGTAGGTGTGCGCCGCTGCTGCAACAACGAGTAAAACGCGAGAAGAAGGGATGGCGGTAGAGAGGAAAAAAAAAAAAAAAAAAAAAAGGTCGTGTTGTGTTGATGCGCAGGCAGACGCGTACAGAGAGACGAGCCCGGTCTGCAGCAGGGTGTGGCCGTGCCGAGTGCAGAGCAGCGGCGGCTCGGTTCGGTTCGGCCCGGCCCGGCGGGCCGCGCTGTTGTCGCGGACGTGAGCGCCCCCTGGCGGGTGGCCGGAGGCGGCGCGGCGTGTTGGACGTGTGGCTGGTGGCAGTGCACAATTTGCGAGTGGCTGGCGGTGTGGTGTGGCGGTTGGCGCGTCGGGCGGCGGAGAGAGAGAGGGAGGAGGAGAGGTATGTGTTGCGGGCGCCCTTTGCTGCGCTGCGTCGTTGCGTGTGCCGTACAGGGCGGGCGCTTGTCGACTGTGGGGCCGGTGTGGCGAATTGGCGTGAAACGGCTGCCGAGAGGTGTGTGGTAGCGAGCCGGTCGGTGTCAGTGCGAAGGGGAATGTGCGTGCGTTTGGCGGTTTCGGTGTGCTTTTTGCGGCGTGAGAGTGGGAATTAGTGGGGCCGGCTGTTGTGTTGGTTCCTTGTGTCTTGTGTCGCGTAGCTTGATGGCAACGTGGAAGGACGCCGGTTTCGTTTCGAGCCGTGCGTGTGGTTGTCGACGTTGACTGGTTGGCGTGTGGCGATGCACGTGCATGTGTGGGTCGCGAGTGCGTTTTTGGCTGGCTCTGTGTGTGTGTGTGTGTGTGTGTGTGTGTGTTTTGGGGGGGGAAGGGGGAGGCGGTGGTGAAAGTGCAGTCGTTGCCACGGGCGTCGTCGGGTGGGGCTGGGGCTGTGCGTCGTTGGCGGAAAGGTGGTAGGTTGCGCGTAAGCGAGCCCGTCGTTGACGGTGTCGCGTGAGTTGTGAATCGAGTGGGGCGCGGGGCGCGGGACAGGAGCAGCGTGCCGCTGCGTCGTGGTCGTCAGCAGAGGCTGTGCGTGTGCTTGTCCTTTTTGTGGGCGGTTCGTGCGAGGCGTTTTTGTTTTGTGTTGCCCTAGTTGTTAGTTTATTTTGTTTGTGTTTGTTATTGTGAGGCGACGACTGGTTGGTGGCGTGCGCGCGAAGCGGCGGTGTGCGCTTCCCGTGTCGTTTGTGTTTTTTTTTGTTTGTTTTTGTTTTTTGCACTGGGCCCCGGGGGGGGGGGGGGTGGGTGCGTGTGTGTCGATTGCCGGCTGGCGAAAGGAAAGGTGCGCCATCGGCGGGGTGGGTCGCCGGCACAAGTAGAGGCGGCGGCGTTGTTGCTGTTGTTGTTGTGTGGTGTTTGTTTTGTTCGGCTGTGTCGGCGAGCTGTGGTGCGGTGCGTGTGAATGGTGGTGCAAAAGTGCTGGCGTTGGGGCTGCGACTGCGACGGCGGCGAGCCGCGGGCGCGCCATTGATAGTGATGTTGTGAACAGCGGCTGTGTACGGTAGTGGTGTTGTTGTAGCACGACGTGCATCCGGGCCGGCGCGGAAAGCGCAGTTGCGGGCGGTTGCCCTTCGGTGCCAGCCATGTCGCGTGAGCGGCGGGTTGCTCTGGTGTCGACACGTGGTGCTCTGGGTTGTCGTGTGGTGCCCTTTGGCCGGTGGGGGTGGTTCGCGTGTGTCTCGTTCGCGCTCGGTATCTGGTCGTGGTCGTGCTGCTCCCCCGTCTGTCGGCGGTTTTCGACGTCGTCTGTACGTTTTTGTTCGTTTGCGGCGTGCCTGCCGACGTCGTCCCGTCGCGACCTTTCAACCGAAAGTGTGGCGCCCGAAGGTGAACGAACGTAACCCTGACCTCGGCGCTTTACGCTGAGCCGAGCGAACCGAACCTAACCTGTGGTGTGGCGAGGTGAGCTCAGCCTGTGGAGCCCCTAACGTCTACGTAAAGGTAAGCTGTCCGGCTCACGCCTCACGTTTGAACGCTTTTTGAACCTACGTTTGACGCTTCTTAACCTAGCACTGACCCCTTAACCTAACGTGTAACCTAACCGAACCTAACCTAACCTAACCTAACCTAACCTAACCTAACCTCTGACGCCTGACGTGTTTGAATGCTTAACCTAAGTTTGACGCTTAACCTAACCCAAGTCCCCTTAACCTAACCCACGTCCACCTAACCTAACCTAACCTAACCTAGACGTGTACACGTAATGTGTAACGCGTAACGTGTAAGGTCGGCTGTCGTGTGTGCTGACGGCAGATTGGGTTGGTCTGTAGATTCGGATTGCGGTTTGCCTCGGTCGAGGGGTTGGGTCGGAAGCGGCGAGGGGCGGCGGCGCCTGTTGCGCAGGCGGCGTCCGTTTGCGGCGGGCAATTGTTGAGAAACGGCTGTGAATGTTGGCGGGCGAGAGGAGGAGGACGGCGCGCGATGTGGCCCGACGGCTGCGGGCCGATCGGGAAACGGCGGGAGGGCGACGGAAGGCGATGGGGCGGCGGAGGCGCGTTTGCACGGCCGTCATCGCCGCACGCCTCGGCTTGTGTGGCTGTGGCGCCGGCCGCGCTGGCCGGGCTGCCGCGGCGACGGTGTGGGAGTTTTGCCGAAGGTTTGGCCATTGTGGCGGGTCGTCGGCTGGGGCTGTGGGGGCGGCATTTGGGCGGGGGCGGCGATTCTCGGCGGGCCGACCCAGGCTGTAGCGCGCGGTAGCTGCAGTTTGGCCGTGGTTTGCGGCGCTGCCGTGGCGACTGGTTGGCGACTGTGGTGTGGCTGTGTGTAGCCCCATCCTCGGTGGTTTGAAAGGCGCGGGCGGTTGTGGCGCAGGTTTGGGGCTGCTCCGCACAGGCTGTCGGACGTTGGGCGGTAGCAAGCGCGGGAGGCGCGGCGCGGCGGCGCGCAGAGTGGCGGCCGCTCTCTCGGCCGTCCGCGCCCGCCCGCGACACTGGCTGGGCCCTTGTGATTCTCTGCTCTGCTGTGCTGTGCTTGCGTGCCTGCCGTCCCGCTCGCTCTCGCTCTCGCTCTCGCTGTGTGTTAGGCGCGTCGTCGAAATGGCAGATCAGGCGGCTACGAACGAGACTGCTGCGGCACCCGCCGCCACCGGCACTACGAAGAAGGCCAAGTCTGCGTCGTCTGCGAAGAAGCCGCGCGCCAAGCCTGCGCACCCGCGCACCTCTGAGATGGTGACGGCCGCCATCAAGAGTCTGAAGGAGCGCGGCGGGTCGTCGCTGCAGGCGATCAAGAAGTACATAGCCGCGCACTACAAGCTGGACGCGGAGAAGCTGGCGCCGTTTATCAAGAAGTACCTCAAGTCGGCCGTCGTGGCGGGCGAGCTGGTGCAGACGAAGGGGAAGGGCGCGTCCGGCTCGTTCAAGCTTGCCGGCGCCGGCGGCGGGGGGGCGGCCGAGGGCGGCAAGGCTCGTGCTGGCGGTGCCAAGAAGAAGCGCGCCGCTCCGGCCAGCAAGGAGAAGAAGGGCGCCCGTGCGGCCGGCGCAAAGAAGGCTGGTGGCGTGAAGGCGGCGACCGGTCGGAAGGCGGGCGCCGCCAAGAAGGCGTCTGCGGCGTCGGCCGCTCCCGCGGGTGCGAAGAAGGCGGCTGCGGCCAAGCCGGCCAAGGCCAAGTCGCCGTCGAAGGCGAAGAAGGCCGCCAAGGTTCCGACGAAGAAGCCGAAGGCGCCGCGCCCGAAGAAGGCGACGACGCCGTCTAAGGCGAAGGCTTCGCCCAAGAAGAAGAAGTAGAGTAGAGGAGAAAGAGATGGGAAAGGAAGGGTTTGGCGCTTGACTCCGTCGTCCCCACCGCCCGTCGTCGTCTAGTGGCGCGCAAGAGACGCGCGGCCCAAAACGGCCCTTCTCAGGGCCATCAAAGCACGTCGGGGAAGGTTTTGATTGTCGTGTTGCGTTTGGTGTGGGTGTGTGTCTGTCTGTCTGGCGTTTCTGTATGCCCGTGGGGATGCTGTTTGCGTGCCGTGGTGGTTGGATTGCGGGGGTCGGTGGCGGGTGTGGGCGGCGGTAGCGGTAAGCGGTGTTGTTGCTGATGTCGTGGTTGATTGTCGCCGTGTTTGTTTTGTGGCGGCGGCCGACGGTTGGTTTTCTGTCACGTTGTTTTGTTTGAATACGTTGGTTGGCTTGCCTGCGTTCGTTCTTCTCGGATGTCTGTCGTGTCTGGTCTTTGTTTTGTTCCTTTGTGTGTGTGTTATGTTTTGCAACGGGGGGCACGTTGAGATGTGGGAAGGAGTCGGCGGGGGATTTCGGTGGCGTGTAGAGCGAGCGAGCGAGCCTGCCTGGCCGTTGGCCGTCGGAGTGGAGTGCGGGTTTTTTTTGTTTTTGATTTCGAAAAACGAAAGCGGCGGCCGGCCAGCCACCCGTGCGGTGTGACGTCGGCCGTTGGGTATTGTGCGCTTTGAGCGCCGGGGAGGGATGATGTGTGATTGTTGCGCGCTGCTAGCAGGCAGGCAGAGTGAGCGGGTGTGGCGGACGGACGGGAAGTGGTGGTTTTTGTTTTTTGGGTTGCGGGGCGAGAGGCAGGCGACCGACAAAGTTTGCTCGCGACGGAGAGATGTTAGTGGCCCTGAAAAGGGCCGTTTTTGTTTGTGCGGTGCGGTGCCGCGGCGCGGTTTAGGCGCGCTCGCCGCGGATGCGGCGCGCGAGCTGGATGTCCTTGGGCATGATGGTGACGCGCTTGGCGTGGATGGCGCACAGGTTGGTGTCTTCGAAGAGGCCGACGAGGTAGGCCTCGCTGGCCTCCTGCAGGGCCATGACTGCGGAGCTCTGGAAGCGCAGGTCGGTCTTGAAGTCCTGGGCGATCTCGCGCACTAGGCGCTGGAATGGCAGCTTGCGGATGAGCAGCTCTGTGCTCTTCTGGTAGCGCCTGATTTCTCGCAGGGCGACGGTGCCCGGCCTGTAGCGGTGGGGCTTCTTGACGCCTCCGGTGGCGGGCGCGCTCTTCCTCGCCGCCTTGGTGGCGAGCTGTTTGCGCGGCGCCTTTCCGCCGGTGGACTTGCGGGCCGTTTGCTTTGTGCGGGCCATGGCGGTAGCGGTAGCGGTAGCGGAGCGGCGTGCGTGGAGGTTAGGTGCGGCGCGGCGTCCGGTGCTGCCTTGACAACGGGCCCGCGCGCCTCCGTGCTGCGCTTATATGCCCTCGGTTGCGCGTGGTGGGGGGAGGGCGGGCCAGAGTCTATATAGGGGGGCGGCGCGGCGCGCTGGGCGCAGACCGTAGCCGACTCGCGAGACGCTGCAGCTGCTGTTTGTGCACGTTTTGCTTTGCCCGAGGAAGGAAGGATGACAGGCCGCGGCAAGGGAGGAAAGGGGCTCGGCAAGGGCGGCGCCAAGCGGCACCGCAAGGTGTTGCGCGACAACATCCAGGGCATCACGAAGCCCGCCATCCGCCGCCTGGCTCGCAGGGGCGGCGTGAAGCGCATCTCTGGTCTGATCTACGAGGAGACCCGCGGGGTGCTGAAGGTGTTCCTGGAGAACGTGATCCGCGACGCGGTGACGTACACTGAGCACGCCAAGCGCAAGACTGTGACGGCCATGGACGTGGTGTACGCCCTGAAGAGGCAGGGGCGCACCCTGTACGGTTTCGGCGGTTAGGCTGCGTCGCAGCGGGCGCTGGCCTTCCCGCGGCCGTGCTTGTGGGTGGGAGAGACTAGAAAACGGCCCTTTTCAGGGCCACCACACTGTTCGGAAGTTGAAAAGTGCGAAAGAGTCTGTGTTGTTGCTGCGTGTGTTGTTTGTTTGTTTCTTTCCGTTTGAGCGACGTGATGTGACTGGGAGGGGAGAAGGAAAGGAAACGTGTCATGTGGCTGGCTGTGTGTGTGTGAGAGTGGAGCTGCTTCGTTTGTGTTTGTTATTGTGTGTCTTTGTATCGATCGCGATGGAGATGGCGGGCTGTGTGTTGTTGTGCGAGAGGCGGTGATTATTTGCTTGCGTGGTTTGGCTCTGTGTGTTTGCGGCGGCGTTGGGGTTTCCGAGGCAAGGCGTGTGGGCATAGGCGGCCGGATCAGCTGTTTGTTTCGTTCGTGTCGACGGCCGTTGCGCGCGGGAGTGGAGGGCGGTGTGTCGACACGCCTCCCTTTAACAATGGTCATTATTGCTGCCGTTGTCGTTTGGAAGGCGACTGCGACCGTGCAAAATGTGTGTGTGTGTGTGTGTGTGTGTTGGGCCACACGGGCTGTGTGGACGACAAGATGGCGGACGTGCGCCGGCGGCGGCTGTGCTGTGAAAGTGCAAAGTTAAAACAACAAAACAAGGTGCGGCGAGGACGACTGAAATTTTGCTTTGGACGTAGGTTTGTGTGGTGGCCCTGAAAAGGGCCGATTGTTGTGGGCCGAGCCGAGCCGGCAAAGCGCGTTGCGTGCAGGGGAGCACGCGGCGCTGCGATTGCCTGGCCTCCTTTAGGCCTTCTTCTCGGTCTTCTTTGGCAGCAGGACGGCCTGGATGTTGGGCAGGACACCACCCTGTGCGATGGTGACGCCCGACAGGAGCTTGTTGAGCTCCTCGTCGTTGCGGATGGCAAGCTGCAGGTGGCGCGGGATGATGCGCGTCTTCTTGTTGTCGCGGGCCGCGTTTCCGGCCAGCTCGAGCACCTCAGCCGCGAGGTACTCCATGACGGCGGCGAGGTAGACGGGCGCCCCGGCGCCGACGCGCTCTGCGTAGTTTCCCTTGCGCAGGAGGCGGTGGATTCTGCCGACCGGGAACTGGAGCCCAGCCCTGCTTGAGCGGGACTTTGACTTGCCCTTGACTTTGCCTCCCTTTCCGCGTCCGGACATGGCGATGGGCTAGCGACGGTGCACACGAAACGGAAACGAAAACGACCGGTGCGAGCGGCAGCGAGTCGAGCAGCGGAGTGCGTGCCGGCGCAGCCGGGGTGGGGGTGCTTTATGGGCTCGGGTGCGGCGGCCGGTTGCGCGCGCGCCCCATTGGTCGGCGGCCGCAACAGGGCGAGCTGGTAAAGGTGCGGCGGCGGCTGGCGGCGGGTGCCACTGTGTGGGGAGACGCTGACTAGAGCGGAGCGCTTGCTACTGGTGTTGCTGCTGCCGTACGTTGGTTCGAGATGCCGCCCAAGACTAGCGGGAAGGCCGCCAAGAAGGCTGGCAAGGCGCAGAAGAACATTTCGAAGGGCGACAAGAAGAAGAAGCGCAAGAGGAAGGAGAGCTATGCCATCTACATCTACAAGGTGCTGAAGCAGGTGCACCCTGACACGGGCATCTCGTCGAAGGCGATGAGCATCATGAACAGCTTCGTGAACGACATTTTCGAGCGCATTGCGGCCGAGGCTTCTCGCCTGGCGCACTACAACAAGCGCTCGACCATCACGTCCCGCGAGATCCAGACCGCTGTGCGGCTGTTGCTGCCTGGCGAGCTGGCCAAGCACGCCGTGAGCGAGGGCACGAAGGCGGTGACCAAGTACACGAGCTCCAAGTAAGGAGGTGGCTCTGGAATGGAAGGAAGGATGGAGAAGGCTCCTCCGTTGCGAGAGCGGCAAAACGGCCCTTTTCAGGGCCACCAACTTGCCTTTTGCGGGAAGGGCGGAATTGTTGTTGTTGTTGTTTGTGTGGACGGCTGTGATGTATGTGTGCATTTTGATTGTGGGTGGGGGGGCGCGTCAAAGCGTGTTGCGGGGTACGGCCACGAGGTTGGTCGCCGTGGCGTGGAATGGTGGCACGCCTCGTTGGAGTGGTTTTGACCCATTGGTGTTGGGGTGTGTGTGTGTGTGTGTGTTACCTGTCTGCGAGGGGGGGACAGTGCGATCGGCGACTTTTGTGTCACCGTAACGACGGCCGTTTGCGGGTTTGTTTTTTTTTTGCACATCATACATGGCGAGGGTGAAATGTGAAATGTTTTTTGTTGTTTGGTTTGTTTTTTGCCGCCCACTATTCCCTTTGCTGTACGCCGAGTTTTTGACAATGGTGCGACGTAACTGCAGCGTGGAGGTGTGTGAGTGACGTTGAAATGAACGTGCCATTAAGACGCATTGTTGTTGTATTGTACTGTACGTGTACGGCGACACGCACGATGATGTACCATTCGACTCTGATTTCTGATAGCCGTGTCTGACTGATTGCGTACGACGCACGCACACCGATGTCGTCATTCAAGATGCACGCGTGTCCAGTGCAGTACAGTAAGCGCGACGCTAGACGACGACGGCGGCGGCGGCGGCGGTCGTTTGTTTGGCGAATGTCTGTACACGTGTTTGTCTGTGTCCATCCGGTATGTATTTGTTTGTTTGAAAGTGTTTTGTGTGTCGGTGACGTGGTCCGATCCGTCGCCCCCTGAGTAACTGTCGATCGGCGCGATAGACCGGCGTCACGCAACTGAACCGAAGTCTTGGGCACACCCGTCATACTGTTGTACACCGTCGCGCTGAGAACGGTAACGAAGGGTTGACTTTGATCGGTCGAATGTCTGGGCAGAACGTGAGGAATGAGGCAAGAGTGCAAGGAGGGGGGGCAAAAGAGAGAGGAAGGGAAAAAGGGGAGAAACGCATTCGTAGAGCAACGGAACGTTCCCGTGTCGGAGGCGTATTGGAGCCGCACTGAAAATGCGTTTAACGGCGGCGCGGCTGCAAGTGTCTGCCGTGGTGAACGTTACCTTTGACGGCTGCATTGGGCTTTGCCTTTGCTTTCGCTTTCGCTTTCCCGGATGTACGTAACGTTTGTTGATATGGTTCTGAGGAAGAGTGTATGACAGTGCCGTGCCGTCCATGTTCGTGTGCCCTCCCATTGTGTGTATGCTATTGTCTGTGTACTTGAATGATGTATGTAGGTGTTAGTGGACATGTTTTACCAGTGGGGGGAAATGGATCGTCGATAGTTGCCGTCACTCTGTCACGGTCGAGATGACGCACCCTCCGTACAGAAAGGTGTCGAGAAAGTGAGTGTGTGCGTCCGTGAATTGGCAGTGTTTGGAGGTGGGCGTGCCCTGCATGTGGCCCGGAAGGCTGTTCGTTTGGCGGTAGTGTTGTGTGGACAGGGGAGGGGCATGCGTAACGCTGCTGGCATGGCATGGCATTTCGGGAGATGGGAGGGGGCAAACGAGGAGCGGCGGCCAAAGAGAGGCGGGACGGGGAGGGGCGCGGTGTGGGTGGCTTGCGCCTGTGCTCGGCGTTGTGGTTTGTGCAAAAGAGGAGGAGAAAAACAATGAGTTGCCAGGGAGGGGAGCGGTGTTGTGTTGTGGTTGTCGTGGTGTAGCCGCAGACGCGGCTGTCAGTGAACGTGGCGAGACGGACGGATGCGCGGAGGGGCGGGGGCGGCGCATTTCGCCGGTGCCGTGCCGTGCCTGAAAGCCGCGTGGTCGCTGTGTTGTTGGTGGCGTGGGGGCGAGGAGAGTACCGTACGGGTGTGCTTGTGCGCCGGAAATGGCACACTGCGCCTGCCCGTCTTGGAGGCTGATGGCTGTGGTGTGGAAATGGGGCGCGGTGATGTTGAAGCAGTTGAAGAACAGAAAAGAAACCAAGAAAACGGAAGGCGTGATGCGGCGGTGGTGGTGGTGGTGAGAGCGGGAAAAACAAAACAAAAAAAAAGAAGGAAAAACAACAAGAAACAAAAAAGAAAACAAAAGGTCTATCAATATTAGAATGTAAATGGAAATGGAAATGGACCCAGGTATAACCTCCCTGCACAAGTAGCAGAGGGTCCGATGATAATAAAAATGTGCCAGAATGTTAACGTCCCTACAAAACAAACCCAACGATAATATGAATGAAAGAATGAACCGTATGTAACATTGCAACAGACATAATGAAACCTGATAAATTGTATAAGGGCAGCAGCGTTGACCTTTGGCCCTGTATCCAGAATAAAAAGAGCCAAAGATCGTTACCCCAATGAAAAAGACACTGAAACACGTATGTAACATAGCAGCGATGGCGAGACATTGTAGCGTCTGTGACCAGAGAGTTTGCGCTGGACCGCGCGAGTGTTGCGAGCGGTTCTCAGTCAGTCAGTCAGTCAGTCAGTCAGTCGTTGCGAGTCTGTAGGTCTGTCTAGTTGAGGGCTGTACTCTGTCAGTAGTCGTCGCGTGCAGTACGCTAATAGTCGTCATGCAGAGCGGTCGGTCAGTAGTAGCAGCCGAGTGCGGTTGTGTGATGTAGGCGGTCGGCAACACTGGTCAAGATGGTGAATAAGGTATACTGTTAATTAATATAATCATTAGATAATGAACAATTTTATTTATTGTAATTATTCTCCAACAAGTTCCCCAATACTAATTTTTATTTCAAAAGCATTTTTCAAACATTTAATTGTTTATTGAACTAAAGAGTTCGTTGCACTTCACATTTCATTCCACGTCTTTGAAGAAAGATTGCACTAAAATCACAACAAAAAGAGAATATTATTATTTGCAATGCAGTTCCTCCAAGCGCTGCGCAACAAACAAGAGCAGAAATGTTGTGACATCCATTTATTCCGAGGTAAGACTTTTAATTCTGATTGTTTTGCACAGGGCCAAAGACCGATAGTTCGGTTTAATCGAAGTTTCTTGTCACTGAACGGACTTTAAATGTTGTGAAGAATTTATATTTGAGTCAGATTGCGAAATTCACATGTTTGTTGCCATTTTCAATACCTCTCATTGTGGGCGAGGTTACAATTAGCGCAATGTCCATTAGCATCCGTAAATAACATTGTCCATTATTTTAAATTTTGCGGGGAGGTTACAACACACAAAAAAAAACAAAAAAAAATTGCATTTGTATCCGCTCCTCAATTGTAGATACCCCTTACACAGCTGTGTGCAATGAATGAGTGCTGGCTGGTAATTAATTGCACTCCTTGGAGGGAAATGCCATAGGAAGTAGTCTTTAAAAAGTGAATGTTTTTCGTTAAAAGACAAAAGTTACGTTAGAAAAAAGTAATAGTGGGGCTTTTGTTGTTGAACAAAATAAGTACAATGAACATACGTTATCAGATTTGCGCAAAATGCAGCTTCACACTACCTTTTGATTATAACACAATATACTATACATCGTCCCGAACCGTGACCAGAGTCGCGAGACGAGCAGAGCACGCCGCCGACGCCCGCTCAGTACAACCGTCCACCCGCTACTACTGTCGACCGACTACTACCTCTCCCGACTCGCGCTACAATATATATAACAACTGTTCCTGGCGACCCGGTGCGTGCCACTACTGTCGTCTGGCGCGGTCCAAGCGCCGACTAGCAACGATAAATAACTCTCTGGTCAGACAGAGATGCTGTCATGCCTCGCCATCGCTCTGGTAATGAATACATACGTGTTGCAGCGTGCGTACCACCGGAACACGCAGTGGCGGAGCCAAAGACTGTGTTGTCGAGGTCGAGTGCGAGCGGGAAGAGAGGCAGCGTCGGCACGGAGATGCAAGCGAGCGCGAGACGCACGGGGGCTGCGGCGTGGCGCGTTTGCGGTCGGCGCCTTTGGTGGCAACGGCCGGGACAAGCAGCGGTGTATGGTGTGGTGCGGGGCGGACAGGGGCGGCGGTGGACGGGGAGGAGGCGGCGCGACGACGGCATGGGGGCGAAAACGGGACGGGGGACGGGGGACGGCGGATGTTGAGAGGCGTCACGCGCGGACAGGACGCAGACACAGAGACACACAGATTGGAAAGGGAGGGTGCGCGGTAATAGTTGGGAATGTGCGTACCGTGCGGGATGGGAGTGGGCGAGGAACACGGTCGTGGCCCCTGTTTTGGGTGCGTGTGATGACGTCGGTGTGTTGTGGGAAGGGAAGGTGCTGTGGCGGCGGCGCGTAATGGGCGTAGGCCGAAAAGAGAAAGGAACGTCGGCAGTGTGTTGGCAAGCGTCGGTTCGACTGCGACGTTGATGGGCAGGGCAGGGCAAGGTTAATGGTGGTAGGAGTAGGCGTGTGGGCGCAAAAAAATCTGCCGCTGCAGGCGGTGCCGTAACCGCCATGGCGGGAAGGAGAGAGGGCCAAAGAAAGAAAGAAAGAAAGAAAGAAAGAAAGAAAGAAAGAAAGAAGAAAACAAAAAAAAAAAAAAGAAGGAGGGGGGGGGGGGGGGCGAAAGTGGAGAGGCGGTGGTGTGAGAAGGGCGGGGGCGGAAGGAAGGCAGGAAGGACAAGAGGCGAGGCGACGGCTTGCTTTGTGTATCGGTCGGTCTCTGGCTATGCTTCGTTTTCTGCAGCAGGGTCGGTGCGCGGCGTGGCTCGCGGCAGTGGGAACGCCTGGCGGCTGGACGGCCAGCAATGCGGTTGGATGGGCGGCCACAGCACCGCACCTGTGCCCGAGGAGGAGACGCTGGCGGCGGGCCCTGAGGTGAGGCCGGCTCGGCTGGGGCTGGGGCTGGGGCTGTGGATGTGTAGGTGTGCGCCGCTGCTGCAACAACGAGTAAAACGCGAGAAGAAGGGATGGCGGTAGAGAGGAAAAAAAAAAAAAAAAAAAAAAAGGTCGTGTTGTGTTGATGCGCAGGCAGACGCGTACAGAGAGACGAGCCCGGTCTGCAGCAGGGTGTGGCCGTGCCGAGTGCAGAGCAGCGGCGGCTCGGTTCGGTTCGGCCCGGCCCGGCGGGCCGCGCTGTTGTCGCGGACGTGAGCGCCCCCTGGCGGGTGGCCGGAGGCGGCGCGGCGTGTTGGACGTGTGGCTGGTGGCAGTGCACAATTTGCGAGTGGCTGGCGGTGTGGTGTGGCGGTTGGCGCGTCGGGCGGCGGAGAGAGAGAGGGAGGAGGAGAGGTATGTGTTGCGGGCGCCCTTTGCTGCGCTGCGTCGTTGCGTGTGCCGTACAGGGCGGGCGCTTGTCGACTGTGGGGCCGGTGTGGCGAATTGGCGTGAAACGGCTGCCGAGAGGTGTGTGGTAGCGAGCCGGTCGGTGTCAGTGCGAAGGGGAATGTGCGTGCGTTTGGCGGTTTCGGTGTGCTTTTTGCGGCGTGAGAGTGGGAATTAGTGGGGCCGGCTGTTGTGTTGGTTCCTTGTGTCTTGTGTCGCGTAGCTTGATGGCAACGTGGAAGGACGCCGGTTTCGTTTCGAGCCGTGCGTGTGGTTGTCGACGTTGACTGGTTGGCGTGTGGCGATGCACGTGCATGTGTGGGTCGCGAGTGCGTTTTTGGCTGGCTCTGTGTGTGTGTGTGTGTGTGTGTGTGTGTGTTTTGGGGGGGGAAGGGGGAGGCGGTGGTGAAAGTGCAGTCGTTGCCACGGGCGTCGTCGGGTGGGGCTGGGGCTGTGCGTCGTTGGCGGAA
>NW_025725796.1:0-21823 GCF_021461395.2 Schistocerca americana
CCCTCCCACAATGCACAACTATACATTGACTCATGTCCTTTACTGTTGTGCAATCGCTGTATGGGGCCGTTACTAATAAAACGTCGCCTACATGCTGTCTACAAACTTATCCCGCTAAGCTCGTAACACACTCTCGAAGACTGCTGGCACACGATGCAACAACAAATTGCACTAGTTGTTACGCCTCATACGTCGGAGCAGAGAATTTACGTGTTTTGTCGACACTCACTGGGCAATTGGAAAATTCACAAGCATTTCGAATGCAATGTTTCCCACGCTTTCGCTCATTTCACGGTTCCGTTGAAGACGTTCTTCACCACCTGACACAGAAAAAGGAATGCAGTCGGTAGGATATTTTTAATTCTTTTGCTTCTAGGGGAGTTAGTTGTCTAGTGAGTTCCTCTTATGGCATGCACTAGACAACCAGAACAGCTACAGGAGAGAGTCATTTTTGTTGTCAGCGGTAGTTGCATTATCACAAACGCAGAGTAATTCCATTGGCGTCGCATCAAAACGAATACCTGCCGAAACCCGGGATCGAACCAGGGACCTTTAGATCTTCAGTCTATTTCGGGTGACGTTGAAGGTTGCCATTTGCATGTGTTCGTTAACCTCTGCCTCGTTGCCAATTTCACAGTCACCTTCGTCTGATAAGACACAGGGGCGCTGAAAGGCGAGCAGCCGATGCAGTGAAGTTCCACACACATTTCTTCTTCTTCCGTCATCGTAACAAGCAAACATGTCGACTCGATTCGTGTAATATTGACTTCGCTGACGCTAGAAAACCCGTGCTATATCGATGCCAGGGGCAACTCGTGTGCGGAGAACGAGACACAAGAAGGAGTGAGTCTCTCCACCGTATGAGAGGCAGTATCTAGCAGATACACACGGTAAAACATACGACTTGCGTTAGCTCATAAATTGCTACACGTCATCGTCTGCAAGCTAAAATGGACACATCTGCACTGCCCAGTGAGGCGACACTTGTACTAACACCAGGTGGACGGCTGTGAGACGCGGAGATGAGCTGCGGCTTCTGGGCGCGACTGTAACGCTGCGCCCTGGATCAAATAGCACTGCACATTGCTGGTGACCCACGTGTTTAGTAGTGACGCAACTGCTAGGATGCAGCTGAACGTCCGCCTTTTGAGAGCGAGAAAATTTTCGCAGTCGGCAGGACTCGAACCTACGCTCCCAGAGGGAATCTGATTTCAAGTCAGACGCCTTAACCACTCGGCCACGACTGCCGGTGGCGGAAGCGACTCCCGACAACTGAAACCGCCATCTTTAGAAGCAATCTGATGGCAGAAAACGGCGTGGCCTCACTCTTTTCTGTAGGGTTTCCATTAGCCGTTACGAAAGTGTATTAATTTTCGCCCAGACAGGGACTTGAACCCAGGACCCTTTGGTTGAAAACCTAGCGCTCTACCGACTCAGCTATGCGGGCCCACGCACGAGCATTATCGTACAGCTGCGCGGTGCGCGAGTGATTCGTATGTCGTAATTACTGGCTTATGGCTCCAATGGCGACTTCACCGACTTCCCACTGACGCACCGCTGACGCTAGTTTTCTGTCGTCTTAAAACGATCGACATACCTCCAAGCAGCTGCGAGATCTTAAGAAAAGAAACGCTGCACCACTGCTTTGGCCGCACTCGAGTGATGGAAATTGCGATTCTTAAAAAGAAAATGAAATGTTCGCTCTGTCCATCACTTTCGAGCACATCTGTGAACTCACGATCTCAGCGACGGCTTTCTGCAGTCCCAGCGTCAGTGTCAGTGTGAGGTGAACCGATAGCCACAGTAAGCAGCGGTCGTCGCGAAAACTCAGTATTCTTAAAACGGAAATTTTCGTCTTGTTGAGAATGGCGTCACTGGTTTGCACCCGCATTCGCCCACGCATGTCACATGTGTGCGAAAATGTTTGCTCCTCTGTACGCAAAATCGCACGCAGCCGGTAGGATTCGAACCTACGCTCCCAGAGGGAATCTGATTTCGAGTCAGACGCCTTAACCACTCGGCCACGACTGCCGTTAGCGCGGTGTTCTCCCGACACATGCAACTGCTACCGTTTAAAGCACTGTGGTGTCAGTAAACGGCGTAACTGCATTATTTTCCGTAGCGTTTCCACCGCTACCAGACGAATCGCTACCAAAGTGTTAAAATTTCCGCCTCGACGGGGACTTGAACCCTGGACCCTTAGGTTAAAAGCCTAATGCTCTACCAACTGAGCTATCCGGGCTCGGACGAGGCTGCAAAACCTCCCACAATGCACAACTATACATTGACTCATGTCCTTTACTGTTGTGCAATCGCTGTATGGGGCCGTTACTAATAAAACGTCGCCTACATGCTGTCTACAAACTTATCCCGCTAAGCTCGTAACACACTCTCGAAGACTGCTGGCACACGATGCAACAACAAATTGCACTAGTTGTTACGCCTCATACGTCGGAGCAGAGAATTTACGTGTTTTGTCGACACTCACTGGGCAATTGGAAAATTCACAAGCATTTCGAATGCAATGTTTCCCACGCTTTCGCTCATTTCACGGTTCCGTTGAAGACGTTCTTCACCACCTGACACAGAAAAAGGAATGCAGTCGGTAGGATATTTTTAATTCTTTTGCTTCTAGGGGAGTTAGTTGTCTAGTGAGTTCCTCTTATGGCATGCACTAGACAACCAGAACAGCTACAGGAGAGAGTCATTTTTGTTGTCAGCGGTAGTTGCATTATCACAAACGCAGAGTAATTCCATTGGCGTCGCATCAAAACGAATACCTGCCGAAACCCGGGATCGAACCAGGGACCTTTAGATCTTCAGTCTATTTCGGCTGACGTTGAAGGTTGCCATTTGCATGTGTTCGTTAACCTCTGCCTCGTTGCCAATTTCACAGTCACCTTCGTCTGATAAGACACAGGGGCGCTGAAAGGCGAGCAGCCGATGCAGTGAAGTTCCACACACATTTCTTCTTCTTCCGTCATCGTAACAAGCAAACATGTCGACTCGATTCGTGTAATATTGACTTCGCTGACGCTAGAAAACCCGTGCTATATCGATGCCAGGGGCAACTCGTGTGCGGAGAACGAGACACAAGAAGGAGTGAGTCTCTCCACCGTATGAGAGGCAGTATCTAGCAGATACACACGGTAAAACATACGACTTGCGTTAGCTCATAAATTGCTACACGTCATCGTCTGCAAGCTAAAATGGACACATCTGCACTGCCCAGTGAGGCGACACTTGTACTAACACCAGGTGGACGGCTGTGAGACGCGGAGATGAGCTGCGGCTTCTGGGCGCGACTGTAACGCTGCGCCCTGGATCAAATAGCACTGCACATTGCTGGTGACCCACGTGTTTAGTAGTGACGCAACTGCTAGGATGCAGCTGAACGTCCGCCTTTTGAGAGCGAGAAAATTTTCGCAGTCGGCAGGACTCGAACCTACGCTCCCAGAGGGAATCTGATTTCAAGTCAGACGCCTTAACCACTCGGCCACGACTGCCAGTGGCGGAAGCGACTCCCGACAACTGAAACCGCCATCTTTAGAAGCAATCTGATGGCAGAAAACGGCGTGGCCTCACTCTTTTCTGTAGGGTTTCCATTAGCCGTTACGAAAGTGTATTAATTTTCGCCCAGACAGGGACTTGAACCCAGGACCCTTTGGTTGAAAACCTAGCGCTCTACCGACTCAGCTATGCGGGCCCACGCACGAGCATTATCGTACAGCTGCGCGGTGCGCGAGTGATTCGTATGTCGTAATTACTGGCTTATGGCTCCAATGGCGACTTCACCGACTTCCCACTGACGCACCGCTGACGCTAGTTTTCTGTCGTCTTAAAACGATCGACATACCTCCAAGCAGCTGCGAGATCTTAAGAAAAGAAACGCTGCACCACTGCTTTGGCCGCACTCGAGTGATGGAAATTGCGATTCTTAAAAAGAAAATGAAATGTTCGCTCTGTCCATCACTTTCGAGCACATCTGTGAACTCACGATCTCAGCGACGGCTTTCTGCAGTCCCAGCGTCAGTGTCAGTGTGAGGTGAACCGATAGCCACAGTAAGCAGCGGTCGTCGCGAAAACTCAGTATTCTTAAAACGGAAATTTTCGTCTTGTTGAGAATGGCGTCACTGGTTTGCACCCGCATTCGCCCACGCATGTCACATGTGTGCGAAAATGTTTGCTCCTCTGTACGCAAAATCGCACGCAGCCGGTAGGATTCGAACCTACGCTCCCAGAGGGAATCTGATTTCGAGTCAGACGCCTTAACCACTCGGCCACGACTGCCGTTAGCGCGGTGTTCTCCCGACACATGCAACTGCTACCGTTTAAAGCACTGTGGTGTCAGTAAACGGCGTAACTGCATTATTTTCCGTAGCGTTTCCACCGCTACCAGACGAATCGCTACCAAAGTGTTAAAATTTCCGCCTCGACGGGGACTTGAACCCTGGACCCTTAGGTTAAAAGCCTAATGCTCTACCAACTGAGCTATCCGGGCTCGGACGAGGCTGCAAAACCTCCCACAATGCACAACTATACATTGACTCATGTCCTTTACTGTTGTGCAATCGCTGTATGGGGCCGTTACTAATAAAACGTCGCCTACATGCTGTCTACAAACTTATCCCGCTAAGCTCGTAACACACTCTCGAAGACTGCTGGCACACGATGCAACAACAAATTGCACTAGTTGTTACGCCTCATACGTCGGAGCAGAGAATTTACGTGTTTTGTCGACACTCACTGGGCAATTGGAAAATTCACAAGCATTTCGAATGCAATGTTTCCCACGCTTTCGCTCATTTCACGGTTCCGTTGAAGACGTTCTTCACCACCTGACACAGAAAAAGGAATGCAGTCGGTAGGATATTTTTAATTCTTTTGCTTCTAGGGGAGTTAGTTGTCTAGTGAGTTCCTCTTATGGCATGCACTAGACAACCAGAACAGCTACAGGAGAGAGTCATTTTTGTTGTCAGCGGTAGTTGCATTATCACAAACGCAGAGTAATTCCATTGGCGTCGCATCAAAACGAATACCTGCCGAAACCCGGGATCGAACCAGGGACCTTTAGATCTTCAGTCTATTTCGGCTGACGTTGAAGGTTGCCATTTGCATGTGTTCGTTAACCTCTGCCTCGTTGCCAATTTCACAGTCACCTTCGTCTGATAAGACACAGGGGCGCTGAAAGGCGAGCAGCCGATGCAGTGAAGTTCCACACACATTTCTTCTTCTTCCGTCATCGTAACAAGCAAACATGTCGACTCGATTCGTGTAATATTGACTTCGCTGACGCTAGAAAACCCGTGCTATATCGATGCCAGGGGCAACTCGTGTGCGGAGAACGAGACACAAGAAGGAGTGAGTCTCTCCACCGTATGAGAGGCAGTATCTAGCAGATACACACGGTAAAACATACGACTTGCGTTAGCTCATAAATTGCTACACGTCATCGTCTGCAAGCTAAAATGGACACATCTGCACTGCCCAGTGAGGCGACACTTGTACTAACACCAGGTGGACGGCTGTGAGACGCGGAGATGAGCTGCGGCTTCTGGGCGCGACTGTAACGCTGCGCCCTGGATCAAATAGCACTGCACATTGCTGGTGACCCACGTGTTTAGTAGTGACGCAACTGCTAGGATGCAGCTGAACGTCCGCCTTTTGAGAGCGAGAAAATTTTCGCAGTCGGCAGGACTCGAACCTACGCTCCCAGAGGGAATCTGATTTCAAGTCAGACGCCTTAACCACTCGGCCACGACTGCCAGTGGCGGAAGCGACTCCCGACAACTGAAACCGCCATCTTTAGAAGCAATCTGATGGCAGAAAACGGCGTGGCCTCACTCTTTTCTGTAGGGTTTCCATTAGCCGTTACGAAAGTGTATTAATTTTCGCCCAGACAGGGACTTGAACCCAGGACCCTTTGGTTGAAAACCTAGCGCTCTACCGACTCAGCTATGCGGGCCCACGCACGAGCATTATCGTACAGCTGCGCGGTGCGCGAGTGATTCGTATGTCGTAATTACTGGCTTATGGCTCCAATGGCGACTTCACCGACTTCCCACTGACGCACCGCTGACGCTAGTTTTCTGTCGTCTTAAAACGATCGACATACCTCCAAGCAGCTGCGAGATCTTAAGAAAAGAAACGCTGCACCACTGCTTTGGCCGCACTCGAGTGATGGAAATTGCGATTCTTAAAAAGAAAATGAAATGTTCGCTCTGTCCATCACTTTCGAGCACATCTGTGAACTCACGATCTCAGCGACGGCTTTCTGCAGTCCCAGCGTCAGTGTCAGTGTGAGGTGAACCGATAGCCACAGTAAGCAGCGGTCGTCGCGAAAACTCAGTATTCTTAAAACGGAAATTTTCGTCTTGTTGAGAATGGCGTCACTGGTTTGCACCCGCATTCGCCCACGCATGTCACATGTGTGCGAAAATGTTTGCTCCTCTGTACGCAAAATCGCACGCAGCCGGTAGGATTCGAACCTACGCTCCCAGAGGGAATCTGATTTCGAGTCAGACGCCTTAACCACTCGGCCACGACTGCCGTTAGCGCGGTGTTCTCCCGACACATGCAACTGCTACCGTTTAAAGCACTGTGGTGTCAGTAAACGGCGTAACTGCATTATTTTCCGTAGCGTTTCCACCGCTACCAGACGAATCGCTACCAAAGTGTTAAAATTTCCGCCTCGACGGGGACTTGAACCCTGGACCCTTAGGTTAAAAGCCTAATGCTCTACCAACTGAGCTATCCGGGCTCGGACGAGGCTGCAAAACCTCCCACAATGCACAACTATACATTGACTCATGTCCTTTACTGTTGTGCAATCGCTGTATGGGGCCGTTACTAATAAAACGTCGCCTACATGCTGTCTACAAACTTATCCCGCTAAGCTCGTAACACACTCTCGAAGACTGCTGGCACACGATGCAACAACAAATTGCACTAGTTGTTACGCCTCATACGTCGGAGCAGAGAATTTACGTGTTTTGTCGACACTCACTGGGCAATTGGAAAATTCACAAGCATTTCGAATGCAATGTTTCCCACGCTTTCGCTCATTTCACGGTTCCGTTGAAGACGTTCTTCACCACCTGACACAGAAAAAGGAATGCAGTCGGTAGGATATTTTTAATTCTTTTGCTTCTAGGGGAGTTAGTTGTCTAGTGAGTTCCTCTTATGGCATGCACTAGACAACCAGAACAGCTACAGGAGAGAGTCATTTTTGTTGTCAGCGGTAGTTGCATTATCACAAACGCAGAGTAATTCCATTGGCGTCGCATCAAAACGAATACCTGCCGAAACCCGGGATCGAACCAGGGACCTTTAGATCTTCAGTCTATTTCGGCTGACGTTGAAGGTTGCCATTTGCATGTGTTCGTTAACCTCTGCCTCGTTGCCAATTTCACAGTCACCTTCGTCTGATAAGACACAGGGGCGCTGAAAGGCGAGCAGCCGATGCAGTGAAGTTCCACACACATTTCTTCTTCTTCCGTCATCGTAACAAGCAAACATGTCGACTCGATTCGTGTAATATTGACTTCGCTGACGCTAGAAAACCCGTGCTATATCGATGCCAGGGGCAACTCGTGTGCGGAGAACGAGACACAAGAAGGAGTGAGTCTCTCCACCGTATGAGAGGCAGTATCTAGCAGATACACACGGTAAAACATACGACTTGCGTTAGCTCATAAATTGCTACACGTCATCGTCTGCAAGCTAAAATGGACACATCTGCACTGCCCAGTGAGGCGACACTTGTACTAACACCAGGTGGACGGCTGTGAGACGCGGAGATGAGCTGCGGCTTCTGGGCGCGACTGTAACGCTGCGCCCTGGATCAAATAGCACTGCACATTGCTGGTGACCCACGTGTTTAGTAGTGACGCAACTGCTAGGATGCAGCTGAACGTCCGCCTTTTGAGAGCGAGAAAATTTTCGCAGTCGGCAGGACTCGAACCTACGCTCCCAGAGGGAATCTGATTTCAAGTCAGACGCCTTAACCACTCGGCCACGACTGCCGGTGGCGGAAGCGACTCCCGACAACTGAAACCGCCATCTTTAGAAGCAATCTGATGGCAGAAAACGGCGTGGCCTCACTCTTTTCTGTAGGGTTTCCATTAGCCGTTACGAAAGTGTATTAATTTTCGCCCAGACAGGGACTTGAACCCAGGACCCTTTGGTTGAAAACCTAGCGCTCTACCGACTCAGCTATGCGGGCCCACGCACGAGCATTATCGTACAGCTGCGCGGTGCGCGAGTGATTCGTATGTCGTAATTACTGGCTTATGGCTCCAATGGCGACTTCACCGACTTCCCACTGACGCACCGCTGACGCTAGTTTTCTGTCGTCTTAAAACGATCGACATACCTCCAAGCAGCTGCGAGATCTTAAGAAAAGAAACGCTGCACCACTGCTTTGGCCGCACTCGAGTGATGGAAATTGCGATTCTTAAAAAGAAAATGAAATGTTCGCTCTGTCCATCACTTTCGAGCACATCTGTGAACTCACGATCTCAGCGACGGCTTTCTGCAGTCCCAGCGTCAGTGTCAGTGTGAGGTGAACCGATAGCCACAGTAAGCAGCGGTCGTCGCGAAAACTCAGTATTCTTAAAACGGAAATTTTCGTCTTGTTGAGAATGGCGTCACTGGTTTGCACCCGCATTCGCCCACGCATGTCACATGTGTGCGAAAATGTTTGCTCCTCTGTACGCAAAATCGCACGCAGCCGGTAGGATTCGAACCTACGCTCCCAGAGGGAATCTGATTTCGAGTCAGACGCCTTAACCACTCGGCCACGACTGCCGTTAGCGCGGTGTTCTCCCGACACATGCAACTGCTACCGTTTAAAGCACTGTGGTGTCAGTAAACGGCGTAACTGCATTATTTTCCGTAGCGTTTCCACCGCTACCAGACGAATCGCTACCAAAGTGTTAAAATTTCCGCCTCGACGGGGACTTGAACCCTGGACCCTTAGGTTAAAAGCCTAATGCTCTACCAACTGAGCTATCCGGGCTCGGACGAGGCTGCAAAACCTCCCACAATGCACAACTATACATTGACTCATGTCCTTTACTGTTGTGCAATCGCTGTATGGGGCCGTTACTAATAAAACGTCGCCTACATGCTGTCTACAAACTTATCCCGCTAAGCTCGTAACACACTCTCGAAGACTGCTGGCACACGATGCAACAACAAATTGCACTAGTTGTTACGCCTCATACGTCGGAGCAGAGAATTTACGTGTTTTGTCGACACTCACTGGGCAATTGGAAAATTCACAAGCATTTCGAATGCAATGTTTCCCACGCTTTCGCTCATTTCACGGTTCCGTTGAAGACGTTCTTCACCACCTGACACAGAAAAAGGAATGCAGTCGGTAGGATATTTTTAATTCTTTTGCTTCTAGGGGAGTTAGTTGTCTAGTGAGTTCCTCTTATGGCATGCACTAGACAACCAGAACAGCTACAGGAGAGAGTCATTTTTGTTGTCAGCGGTAGTTGCATTATCACAAACGCAGAGTAATTCCATTGGCGTCGCATCAAAACGAATACCTGCCGAAACCCGGGATCGAACCAGGGACCTTTAGATCTTCAGTCTATTTCGGCTGACGTTGAAGGTTGCCATTTGCATGTGTTCGTTAACCTCTGCCTCGTTGCCAATTTCACAGTCACCTTCGTCTGATAAGACACAGGGGCGCTGAAAGGCGAGCAGCCGATGCAGTGAAGTTCCACACACATTTCTTCTTCTTCCGTCATCGTAACAAGCAAACATGTCGACTCGATTCGTGTAATATTGACTTCGCTGACGCTAGAAAACCCGTGCTATATCGATGCCAGGGGCAACTCGTGTGCGGAGAACGAGACACAAGAAGGAGTGAGTCTCTCCACCGTATGAGAGGCAGTATCTAGCAGATACACACGGTAAAACATACGACTTGCGTTAGCTCATAAATTGCTACACGTCATCGTCTGCAAGCTAAAATGGACACATCTGCACTGCCCAGTGAGGCGACACTTGTACTAACACCAGGTGGACGGCTGTGAGACGCGGAGATGAGCTGCGGCTTCTGGGCGCGACTGTAACGCTGCGCCCTGGATCAAATAGCACTGCACATTGCTGGTGACCCACGTGTTTAGTAGTGACGCAACTGCTAGGATGCAGCTGAACGTCCGCCTTTTGAGAGCGAGAAAATTTTCGCAGTCGGCAGGACTCGAACCTACGCTCCCAGAGGGAATCTGATTTCAAGTCAGACGCCTTAACCACTCGGCCACGACTGCCAGTGGCGGAAGCGACTCCCGACAACTGAAACCGCCATCTTTAGAAGCAATCTGATGGCAGAAAACGGCGTGGCCTCACTCTTTTCTGTAGGGTTTCCATTAGCCGTTACGAAAGTGTATTAATTTTCGCCCAGACAGGGACTTGAACCCAGGACCCTTTGGTTGAAAACCTAGCGCTCTACCGACTCAGCTATGCGGGCCCACGCACGAGCATTATCGTACAGCTGCGCGGTGCGCGAGTGATTCGTATGTCGTAATTACTGGCTTATGGCTCCAATGGCGACTTCACCGACTTCCCACTGACGCACCGCTGACGCTAGTTTTCTGTCGTCTTAAAACGATCGACATACCTCCAAGCAGCTGCGAGATCTTAAGAAAAGAAACGCTGCACCACTGCTTTGGCCGCACTCGAGTGATGGAAATTGCGATTCTTAAAAAGAAAATGAAATGTTCGCTCTGTCCATCACTTTCGAGCACATCTGTGAACTCACGATCTCAGCGACGGCTTTCTGCAGTCCCAGCGTCAGTGTCAGTGTGAGGTGAACCGATAGCCACAGTAAGCAGCGGTCGTCGCGAAAACTCAGTATTCTTAAAACGGAAATTTTCGTCTTGTTGAGAATGGCGTCACTGGTTTGCACCCGCATTCGCCCACGCATGTCACATGTGTGCGAAAATGTTTGCTCCTCTGTACGCAAAATCGCACGCAGCCGGTAGGATTCGAACCTACGCTCCCAGAGGGAATCTGATTTCGAGTCAGACGCCTTAACCACTCGGCCACGACTGCCGTTAGCGCGGTGTTCTCCCGACACATGCAACTGCTACCGTTTAAAGCACTGTGGTGTCAGTAAACGGCGTAACTGCATTATTTTCCGTAGCGTTTCCACCGCTACCAGACGAATCGCTACCAAAGTGTTAAAATTTCCGCCTCGACGGGGACTTGAACCCTGGACCCTTAGGTTAAAAGCCTAATGCTCTACCAACTGAGCTATCCGGGCTCGGACGAGGCTGCAAAACCTCCCACAATGCACAACTATACATTGACTCATGTCCTTTACTGTTGTGCAATCGCTGTATGGGGCCGTTACTAATAAAACGTCGCCTACATGCTGTCTACAAACTTATCCCGCTAAGCTCGTAACACACTCTCGAAGACTGCTGGCACACGATGCAACAACAAATTGCACTAGTTGTTACGCCTCATACGTCGGAGCAGAGAATTTACGTGTTTTGTCGACACTCACTGGGCAATTGGAAAATTCACAAGCATTTCGAATGCAATGTTTCCCACGCTTTCGCTCATTTCACGGTTCCGTTGAAGACGTTCTTCACCACCTGACACAGAAAAAGGAATGCAGTCGGTAGGATATTTTTAATTCTTTTGCTTCTAGGGGAGTTAGTTGTCTAGTGAGTTCCTCTTATGGCATGCACTAGACAACCAGAACAGCTACAGGAGAGAGTCATTTTTGTTGTCAGCGGTAGTTGCATTATCACAAACGCAGAGTAATTCCATTGGCGTCGCATCAAAACGAATACCTGCCGAAACCCGGGATCGAACCAGGGACCTTTAGATCTTCAGTCTATTTCGGGTGACGTTGAAGGTTGCCATTTGCATGTGTTCGTTAACCTCTGCCTCGTTGCCAATTTCACAGTCACCTTCGTCTGATAAGACACAGGGGCGCTGAAAGGCGAGCAGCCGATGCAGTGAAGTTCCACACACATTTCTTCTTCTTCCGTCATCGTAACAAGCAAACATGTCGACTCGATTCGTGTAATATTGACTTCGCTGACGCTAGAAAACCCGTGCTATATCGATGCCAGGGGCAACTCGTGTGCGGAGAACGAGACACAAGAAGGAGTGAGTCTCTCCACCGTATGAGAGGCAGTATCTAGCAGATACACACGGTAAAACATACGACTTGCGTTAGCTCATAAATTGCTACACGTCATCGTCTGCAAGCTAAAATGGACACATCTGCACTGCCCAGTGAGGCGACACTTGTACTAACACCAGGTGGACGGCTGTGAGACGCGGAGATGAGCTGCGGCTTCTGGGCGCGACTGTAACGCTGCGCCCTGGATCAAATAGCACTGCACATTGCTGGTGACCCACGTGTTTAGTAGTGACGCAACTGCTAGGATGCAGCTGAACGTCCGCCTTTTGAGAGCGAGAAAATTTTCGCAGTCGGCAGGACTCGAACCTACGCTCCCAGAGGGAATCTGATTTCAAGTCAGACGCCTTAACCACTCGGCCACGACTGCCAGTGGCGGAAGCGACTCCCGACAACTGAAACCGCCATCTTTAGAAGCAATCTGATGGCAGAAAACGGCGTGGCCTCACTCTTTTCTGTATTGTTTCCATTAGCCGTTACGAAAGTGTATTAATTTTCGCCCAGACAGGGACTTGAACCCAGGACCCTTTGGTTGAAAACCTAGCGCTCTACCGACTCAGCTATGCGGGCCCACGCACGAGCATTATCGTACAGCTGCGCGGTGCGCGAGTGATTCGTATGTCGTAATTACTGGCTTATGGCTCCAATGGCGACTTCACCGACTTCCCACTGACGCACCGCTGACGCTAGTTTTCTGTCGTCTTAAAACGATCGACATACCTCCAAGCAGCTGCGAGATCTTAAGAAAAGAAACGCTGCACCACTGCTTTGGCCGCACTCGAGTGATGGAAATTGCGATTCTTAAAAAGAAAATGAAATGTTCGCTCTGTCCATCACTTTCGAGCACATCTGTGAACTCACGATCTCAGCGACGGCTTTCTGCAGTCCCAGCGTCAGTGTCAGTGTGAGGTGAACCGATAGCCACAGTAAGCAGCGGTCGTCGCGAAAACTCAGTATTCTTAAAACGGAAATTTTCGTCTTGTTGAGAATGGCGTCACTGGTTTGCACCCGCATTCGCCCACGCATGTCACATGTGTGCGAAAATGTTTGCTCCTCTGTACGCAAAATCGCACGCAGCCGGTAGGATTCGAACCTACGCTCCCAGAGGGAATCTGATTTCGAGTCAGACGCCTTAACCACTCGGCCACGACTGCCGTTAGCGCGGTGTTCTCCCGACACATGCAACTGCTACCGTTTAAAGCACTGTGGTGTCAGTAAACGGCGTAACTGCATTATTTTCCGTAGCGTTTCCACCGCTACCAGACGAATCGCTACCAAAGTGTTAAAATTTCCGCCTCGACGGGGACTTGAACCCTGGACCCTTAGGTTAAAAGCCTAATGCTCTACCAACTGAGCTATCCGGGCTCGGACGAGGCTGCAAAACCTCCCACAATGCACAACTATACATTGACTCATGTCCTTTACTGTTGTGCAATCGCTGTATGGGGCCGTTACTAATAAAACGTCGCCTACATGCTGTCTACAAACTTATCCCGCTAAGCTCGTAACACACTCTCGAAGACTGCTGGCACACGATGCAACAACAAATTGCACTAGTTGTTACGCCTCATACGTCGGAGCAGAGAATTTACGTGTTTTGTCGACACTCACTGGGCAATTGGAAAATTCACAAGCATTTCGAATGCAATGTTTCCCACGCTTTCGCTCATTTCACGGTTCCGTTGAAGACGTTCTTCACCACCTGACACAGAAAAAGGAATGCAGTCGGTAGGATATTTTTAATTCTTTTGCTTCTAGGGGAGTTAGTTGTCTAGTGAGTTCCTCTTATGGCATGCACTAGACAACCAGAACAGCTACAGGAGAGAGTCATTTTTGTTGTCAGCGGTAGTTGCATTATCACAAACGCAGAGTAATTCCATTGGCGTCGCATCAAAACGAATACCTGCCGAAACCCGGGATCGAACCAGGGACCTTTAGATCTTCAGTCTATTTCGGCTGACGTTGAAGGTTGCCATTTGCATGTGTTCGTTAACCTCTGCCTCGTTGCCAATTTCACAGTCACCTTCGTCTGATAAGACACAGGGGCGCTGAAAGGCGAGCAGCCGATGCAGTGAAGTTCCACACACATTTCTTCTTCTTCCGTCATCGTAACAAGCAAACATGTCGACTCGATTCGTGTAATATTGACTTCGCTGACGCTAGAAAACCCGTGCTATATCGATGCCAGGGGCAACTCGTGTGCGGAGAACGAGACACAAGAAGGAGTGAGTCTCTCCACCGTATGAGAGGCAGTATCTAGCAGATACACACGGTAAAACATACGACTTGCGTTAGCTCATAAATTGCTACACGTCATCGTCTGCAAGCTAAAATGGACACATCTGCACTGCCCAGTGAGGCGACACTTGTACTAACACCAGGTGGACGGCTGTGAGACGCGGAGATGAGCTGCGGCTTCTGGGCGCGACTGTAACGCTGCGCCCTGGATCAAATAGCACTGCACATTGCTGGTGACCCACGTGTTTAGTAGTGACGCAACTGCTAGGATGCAGCTGAACGTCCGCCTTTTGAGAGCGAGAAAATTTTCGCAGTCGGCAGGACTCGAACCTACGCTCCCAGAGGGAATCTGATTTCAAGTCAGACGCCTTAACCACTCGGCCACGACTGCCAGTGGCGGAAGCGACTCCCGACAACTGAAACCGCCATCTTTAGAAGCAATCTGATGGCAGAAAACGGCGTGGCCTCACTCTTTTCTGTAGGGTTTCCATTAGCCGTTACGAAAGTGTATTAATTTTCGCCCAGACAGGGACTTGAACCCAGGACCCTTTGGTTGAAAACCTAGCGCTCTACCGACTCAGCTATGCGGGCCCACGCACGAGCATTATCGTACAGCTGCGCGGTGCGCGAGTGATTCGTATGTCGTAATTACTGGCTTATGGCTCCAATGGCGACTTCACCGACTTCCCACTGACGCACCGCTGACGCTAGTTTTCTGTCGTCTTAAAACGATCGACATACCTCCAAGCAGCTGCGAGATCTTAAGAAAAGAAACGCTGCACCACTGCTTTGGCCGCACTCGAGTGATGGAAATTGCGATTCTTAAAAAGAAAATGAAATGTTCGCTCTGTCCATCACTTTCGAGCACATCTGTGAACTCACGATCTCAGCGACGGCTTTCTGCAGTCCCAGCGTCAGTGTCAGTGTGAGGTGAACCGATAGCCACAGTAAGCAGCGGTCGTCGCGAAAACTCAGTATTCTTAAAACGGAAATTTTCGTCTTGTTGAGAATGGCGTCACTGGTTTGCACCCGCATTCGCCCACGCATGTCACATGTGTGCGAAAATGTTTGCTCCTCTGTACGCAAAATCGCACGCAGCCGGTAGGATTCGAACCTACGCTCCCAGAGGGAATCTGATTTCGAGTCAGACGCCTTAACCACTCGGCCACGACTGCCGTTAGCGCGGTGTTCTCCCGACACATGCAACTGCTACCGTTTAAAGCACTGTGGTGTCAGTAAACGGCGTAACTGCATTATTTTCCGTAGCGTTTCCACCGCTACCAGACGAATCGCTACCAAAGTGTTAAAATTTCCGCCTCGACGGGGACTTGAACCCTGGACCCTTAGGTTAAAAGCCTAATGCTCTACCAACTGAGCTATCCGGGCTCGGACGAGGCTGCAAAACCTCCCACAATGCACAACTATACATTGACTCATGTCCTTTACTGTTGTGCAATCGCTGTATGGGGCCGTTACTAATAAAACGTCGCCTACATGCTGTCTACAAACTTATCCCGCTAAGCTCGTAACACACTCTCGAAGACTGCTGGCACACGATGCAACAACAAATTGCACTAGTTGTTACGCCTCATACGTCGGAGCAGAGAATTTACGTGTTTTGTCGACACTCACTGGGCAATTGGAAAATTCACAAGCATTTCGAATGCAATGTTTCCCACGCTTTCGCTCATTTCACGGTTCCGTTGAAGACGTTCTTCACCACCTGACACAGAAAAAGGAATGCAGTCGGTAGGATATTTTTAATTCTTTTGCTTCTAGGGGAGTTAGTTGTCTAGTGAGTTCCTCTTATGGCATGCACTAGACAACCAGAACAGCTACAGGAGAGAGTCATTTTTGTTGTCAGCGGTAGTTGCATTATCACAAACGCAGAGTAATTCCATTGGCGTCGCATCAAAACGAATACCTGCCGAAACCCGGGATCGAACCAGGGACCTTTAGATCTTCAGTCTATTTCGGCTGACGTTGAAGGTTGCCATTTGCATGTGTTCGTTAACCTCTGCCTCGTTGCCAATTTCACAGTCACCTTCGTCTGATAAGACACAGGGGCGCTGAAAGGCGAGCAGCCGATGCAGTGAAGTTCCACACACATTTCTTCTTCTTCCGTCATCGTAACAAGCAAACATGTCGACTCGATTCGTGTAATATTGACTTCGCTGACGCTAGAAAACCCGTGCTATATCGATGCCAGGGGCAACTCGTGTGCGGAGAACGAGACACAAGAAGGAGTGAGTCTCTCCACCGTATGAGAGGCAGTATCTAGCAGATACACACGGTAAAACATACGACTTGCGTTAGCTCATAAATTGCTACACGTCATCGTCTGCAAGCTAAAATGGACACATCTGCACTGCCCAGTGAGGCGACACTTGTACTAACACCAGGTGGACGGCTGTGAGACGCGGAGATGAGCTGCGGCTTCTGGGCGCGACTGTAACGCTGCGCCCTGGATCAAATAGCACTGCACATTGCTGGTGACCCACGTGTTTAGTAGTGACGCAACTGCTAGGATGCAGCTGAACGTCCGCCTTTTGAGAGCGAGAAAATTTTCGCAGTCGGCAGGACTCGAACCTACGCTCCCAGAGGGAATCTGATTTCAAGTCAGACGCCTTAACCACTCGGCCACGACTGCCAGTGGCGGAAGCGACTCCCGACAACTGAAACCGCCATCTTTAGAAGCAATCTGATGGCAGAAAACGGCGTGGCCTCACTCTTTTCTGTAGGGTTTCCATTAGCCGTTACGAAAGTGTATTAATTTTCGCCCAGACAGGGACTTGAACCCAGGACCCTTTGGTTGAAAACCTAGCGCTCTACCGACTCAGCTATGCGGGCCCACGCACGAGCATTATCGTACAGCTGCGCGGTGCGCGAGTGATTCGTATGTCGTAATTACTGGCTTATGGCTCCAATGGCGACTTCACCGACTTCCCACTGACGCACCGCTGACGCTAGTTTTCTGTCGTCTTAAAACGATCGACATACCTCCAAGCAGCTGCGAGATCTTAAGAAAAGAAACGCTGCACCACTGCTTTGGCCGCACTCGAGTGATGGAAATTGCGATTCTTAAAAAGAAAATGAAATGTTCGCTCTGTCCATCACTTTCGAGCACATCTGTGAACTCACGATCTCAGCGACGGCTTTCTGCAGTCCCAGCGTCAGTGTCAGTGTGAGGTGAACCGATAGCCACAGTAAGCAGCGGTCGTCGCGAAAACTCAGTATTCTTAAAACGGAAATTTTCGTCTTGTTGAGAATGGCGTCACTGGTTTGCACCCGCATTCGCCCACGCATGTCACATGTGTGCGAAAAATGTTTGCTCCTCTGTACGCAAAATCGCACGCAGCCGGTAGGATTCGAACCTACGCTCCCAGAGGGAATCTGATTTCGAGTCAGACGCCTTAACCACTCGGCCACGACTGCCGTTAGCGCGGTGTTCTCCCGACACATGCAACTGCTACCGTTTAAAGCACTGTGGTGTCAGTAAACGGCGTAACTGCATTATTTTCCGTAGCGTTTCCACCGCTACCAGACGAATCGCTACCAAAGTGTTAAAATTTCCGCCTCGACGGGGACTTGAACCCTGGACCCTTAGGTTAAAAGCCTAATGCTCTACCAACTGAGCTATCCGGGCTCGGACGAGGCTGCAAAACCTCCCACAATGCACAACTATACATTGACTCATGTCCTTTACTGTTGTGCAATCGCTGTATGGGGCCGTTACTAATAAAACGTCGCCTACATGCTGTCTACAAACTTATCCCGCTAAGCTCGTAACACACTCTCGAAGACTGCTGGCACACGATGCAACAACAAATTGCACTAGTTGTTACGCCTCATACGTCGGAGCAGAGAATTTACGTGTTTTGTCGACACTCACTGGGCAATTGGAAAATTCACAAGCATTTCGAATGCAATGTTTCCCACGCTTTCGCTCATTTCACGGTTCCGTTGAAGACGTTCTTCACCACCTGACACAGAAAAAGGAATGCAGTCGGTAGGATATTTTTAATTCTTTTGCTTCTAGGGGAGTTAGTTGTCTAGTGAGTTCCTCTTATGGCATGCACTAGACAACCAGAACAGCTACAGGAGAGAGTCATTTTTGTTGTCAGCGGTAGTTGCATTATCACAAACGCAGAGTAATTCCATTGGCGTCGCATCAAAACGAATACCTGCCGAAACCCGGGATCGAACCAGGGACCTTTAGATCTTCAGTCTATTTCGGGTGACGTTGAAGGTTGCCATTTGCATGTGTTCGTTAACCTCTGCCTCGTTGCCAATTTCACAGTCACCTTCGTCTGATAAGACACAGGGGCGCTGAAAGGCGAGCAGCCGATGCAGTGAAGTTCCACACACATTTCTTCTTCTTCCGTCATCGTAACAAGCAAACATGTCGACTCGATTCGTGTAATATTGACTTCGCTGACGCTAGAAAACCCGTGCTATATCGATGCCAGGGGCAACTCGTGTGCGGAGAACGAGACACAAGAAGGAGTGAGTCTCTCCACCGTATGAGAGGCAGTATCTAGCAGATACACACGGTAAAACATACGACTTGCGTTAGCTCATAAATTGCTACACGTCATCGTCTGCAAGCTAAAATGGACACATCTGCACTGCCCAGTGAGGCGACACTTGTACTAACACCAGGTGGACGGCTGTGAGACGCGGAGATGAGCTGCGGCTTCTGGGCGCGACTGTAACGCTGCGCCCTGGATCAAATAGCACTGCACATTGCTGGTGACCCACGTGTTTAGTAGTGACGCAACTGCTAGGATGCAGCTGAACGTCCGCCTTTTGAGAGCGAGAAAATTTTCGCAGTCGGCAGGACTCGAACCTACGCTCCCAGAGGGAATCTGATTTCAAGTCAGACGCCTTAACCACTCGGCCACGACTGCCAGTGGCGGAAGCGACTCCCGACAACTGAAACCGCCATCTTTAGAAGCAATCTGATGGCAGAAAACGGCGTGGCCTCACTCTTTTCTGTAGGGTTTCCATTAGCCGTTACGAAAGTGTATTAATTTTCGCCCAGACAGGGACTTGAACCCAGGACCCTTTGGTTGAAAACCTAGCGCTCTACCGACTCAGCTATGCGGGCCCACGCACGAGCATTATCGTACAGCTGCGCGGTGCGCGAGTGATTCGTATGTCGTAATTACTGGCTTATGGCTCCAATGGCGACTTCACCGACTTCCCACTGACGCACCGCTGACGCTAGTTTTCTGTCGTCTTAAAACGATCGACATACCTCCAAGCAGCTGCGAGATCTTAAGAAAAGAAACGCTGCACCACTGCTTTGGCCGCACTCGAGTGATGGAAATTGCGATTCTTAAAAAGAAAATGAAATGTTCGCTCTGTCCATCACTTTCGAGCACATCTGTGAACTCACGATCTCAGCGACGGCTTTCTGCAGTCCCAGCGTCAGTGTCAGTGTGAGGTGAACCGATAGCCACAGTAAGCAGCGGTCGTCGCGAAAACTCAGTATTCTTAAAACGGAAATTTTCGTCTTGTTGAGAATGGCGTCACTGGTTTGCACCCGCATTCGCCCACGCATGTCACATGTGTGCGAAAATGTTTGCTCCTCTGTACGCAAAATCGCACGCAGCCGGTAGGATTCGAACCTACGCTCCCAGAGGGAATCTGATTTCGAGTCAGACGCCTTAACCACTCGGCCACGACTGCCGTTAGCGCGGTGTTCTCCGACACATGCAACTGCTACCGTTTAAAGCACTGTGGTGTCAGTAAACGGCGTAACTGCATTATTTTCCGTAGCGTTTTCCACCGCTACCAGACGAATCGCTACCAAAGTGTTAAAATTTCCGCCTCGACGGGGACTTGAACCCTGGACCCTTAGGTTAAAAGCCTAATGCTCTACCAACTGAGCTATCCGGGCTCGGACGAGGCTGCAAAACCTCCCACAATGCACAACTATACATTGACTCATGTCCTTTACTGTTGTGCAATCGCTGTATGGGGCCGTTACTAATAAAAACGTCGCCTACATGCTGTCTACAAACTTATCCCGCTAAGCTCGTAACACACTCTCGAAGACTGCTGGCACACGATGCAACAACAAATTGCACTAGTTGTTACGCCTCATACGTCGGAGCAGAGAATTTACGTGTTTTGTCGACACTCACTGGGCAATTGGAAAATTCCACAAGCATTTCGAATGCAATGTTTCCCACGCTTTCGCTCATTTCACGGTTCCGTTGAAGACGTTCTTCACCACCTGACACAGAAAAAGGAATGCAGTCGGTAGGATATTTTTAATTCTTTTGCTTCTAGGGGAGTTAGTTGTCTAGTGAGTTCCTCTTATGGCATGCACTAGACAACCAGAACAGCTACAGGAGAGAGTCATTTTTGTTGTCAGCGGTAGTTGCATTATCACAAACGCAGAGTAATTCCATTGGCGTCGCATCAAAACGAATACCTGCCGAAACCCGGATCGAACCAGGGACCTTTAGATCTTCAGTCTATTTCGGCTGACGTTGAAGGTTGCCATTTGCATGTGTTCGTTAACCTCTGCCTCGTTGCCAATTTCACAGTCACCTTCGTCTGATAAGACACAGGGGCGCTGAAAGGCGAGCAGCCGATGCAGTGAAGTTCCACACACATTTCTTCTTCTTCCGTCATCGTAACAAGCAAACATGTCGACTCGATTCGTGTAATATTGACTTCGCTGACGCTAGAAAACCCGTGCTATATCGATGCCAGGGGCAACTCGTGTGCGGAGAAACGAGACACAAGAAGGAGTGAGTCTCTCCACCGTATGAGAGGCAGTATCTAGCAGATACACACGGTAAAACATACGACTTGCGTTAGCTCATAAATTGCTACACGTCATCGTCTGCAAGCTAAAATGGACACATCTGCACTGCCCAGTGAGGCGACACTTGTACTAACACCAGGTGGACGGCTGTGAGACGCGGAGATGAGCTGCGGCTTCTGGGCGCGACTGTAACGCTGCGCCCTGGATCAAATAGCACTGCACATTGCTGGTGACCCACGTGTTTAGTAGTGACGCAACTGCTAGGATGCAGCTGAACGTCCGCCTTTTGAGAGCGAGAAAATTTTCGCAGTCGGCAGGACTCGAACCTACGCTCCCAGAGGGAATCTGATTTCAAGTCAGACGCCTTAACCACTCGGCCACGACTGCCGGTGGCGGAAGCGACTCCCGACAACTGAAACCGCCATCTTTAGAAGCAATCTGATGGCAGAAAACGGCGTGGCCTCACTCTTTTCTGTAGGGTTTCCATTAGCCGTTACGAAAGTGTATTAATTTTCGCCCAGACAGGGACTTGAACCCAGGACCCTTTGGTTGAAAACCTAGCGCTCTACCGACTCAGCTATGCGGGCCCACGCACGAGCATTATCGTACAGCTGCGCGGTGCGCGAGTG
>NW_025725797.1:7500-15000 GCF_021461395.2 Schistocerca americana
ATCGTACCGTAACCTAACCTATATCGTACCGTAACCTAACCTATATCGTACCGTAACCTAACCTATATCGTACCGTAACCTAACCTATATCGTACCGTAACCTAACCTATATCGTACCGTAACCTAACCTATATCGTACCGTAACCTAACCTATATCGTACCGTAACCTAACCGATATCGTACCGTAACCTAACCTATATCGTACCGTAACCTAACCTATATCGTACCGTAACCTAACCTATGTCGTACCTTAGCCTAACCTATGTCGTACCTTAACCTAACCTATGTCGTACCTTAACCTAACCTATGTCGTACCTTAACCTAACCTATGTCGTACCTTACCCTAACCTATGTCGTACCTTAACCTAACCTATGTCGTACCTTAACCTAACCTATGTCGTACCTTAACCTAACCTATGTCGTACCTTAACCTAACCTATGTCGTACCTTAACCTAACCTATGTCGTACCTTAACCTAACCTATGTCGTACCTTAACCTAACCTATGTCGTACCTTAACCTAACCTATGTCGTACCTTAACCTAACCTATGTCGTACCTTAACCTAACCTATGTCGTACCTTAACCTAACCTATGTCGTACCTTAACCTAACCTATGTCGTACCTTAACCTAACCTATGTCGTACCTTAACCTAACCTATGTCGTACCTTAACCTAACCTATGTCGTACCTTAACCTAACCTATGTCGTACCTTAACCTAACCTATGTCGTACCTTAACCTAACCTATGTCGTACCTTAACCTAACCTATGTCGTACCTTAACCTAACCTATGTCGTACCTTAACCTAACCTATGTCGTACCTTAACGTAACCTATGTCGTACCTTAACGTAACCTATGTCGTACCTTACCCTAACCTATGTCGTACCTTACCCTAACCTATGTCGTACCTTACCCTAACCTATGTCGTACCTTACCCTAACCTATGTCGTACCTTAACCTAACCTATGTCGTACCTTAACCTAACCTATGTCGTACCTTAACCTAACCTATGTCGTACCTTAACCTAACCTATGTCGTACCTTAACCTAACCTATGTCGTACCTTAACCTAACCTATGTCGTACCTTAACCTAACCTATGTCGTACCTTAACCTAACCTATGTCGTACCTTAACCTAACCTATGTCGTACCTTAACCTAACCTATGTCGTACCGTAACCTAACCTATGTCGTACCTTAGCCTAACCTATGTCGTACCTTAACCTGACCTATGTCGTACCTTAACCTGACCTATGTCGTACCTTAACCTGACCTATGTCGTACCTTAACCTGACCTATGTCGTACCTTAACCTGACCTATGTCGTACCTTAACCTGACCTATGTCGTACCTTAACCTGACCTATGTCGTACCTTAACCTGACCTATGTCGTACCTTAACCTGACCTATGTCGTACCTTAACCTGACCTATGTCGTACCTTAACCTGACCTATGTCGTACCTTAACCTGACCTATGTCGTACCTTAACCTGACCTATGTCGTACCTTAACCTGACCTATGTCGTACCTTAACCTAACCTATGTCGTACCTTAACCTAACCTATGTCGTACCTTAACCTAACCTATGTCGTACCTTAACCTAACCTATGTCGTACCTTAACCTAACCTATGTCGTACCTTAACCTAACCTATGTCGTACCTTAACCTAACCTATGTCGTACCTTAACCTAACCTATGTCGTACCTTAACCTAACCTATGTCGTACCTTAACCTAACCTATGTCGTACCTTAACCTAACCTATGTCGTACCTTAACCTAACCTATGTCGTACCTTAACCTAACCTATGTCGTACCTTAACCTAACCTATGTCGTACCTTAACCTAACCTATGTCGTACCTTAACCTAACCTATGTCGTACCTTAACCTAACCTATGTCGTACCTTAACCTAACCTATGTCGTACCTTAACCTAACCTATGTCGTACCTTAACCTAACCTATGTCGTACCTTAACCTAACCTATGTCGTACCTTAACCTAACCTATGTCGTACCTTAACGTAACCTATGTCGTACCTTAACCTAACCTATGTCGTACCTTAACCTAACCTATGTCGTACCTTAACCTAACCTATGTCGTACCTTAACCTAACCTATGTCGTACCTTAACCTAACCTATGTCGTACCTTAACCTAACCTGTATTGCGCCTTAACCTAACCTGTATTGCGCCTTAACCTAACCTATATTGCGCCTTAACCTAACCTATATTGCGCCTTAACCTAACCTATATTGCGCCTTAATGTAACCTATATTGCGCCGTAGTGTAACCTATATTGCGCCGTAGTGTAACCTATATTGCGCCGTAGTGTAACCTATATTGCGCCTTAATGTAACCTATATTGCGCCTTAATGTAACCTATATTGCGCCTTAATGTAACCTATATTGCGCCTTAATGTAACCTATATTGCGCCTTAATGTAACCTATATTGCGCCTTAATGTAACCTATATTGCGCCTTAACGTAACCTATATTGCGCCTTAACGTAACCTATATTGCGCCTTAACGTAACCTATATTGCGCCTTAACGTAACCTATATTGCGCCTTAACGTAACCTATATTGCGCCTTAACGTAACCTATATTGCGCCTTAACGTAACCCACATTGTGCTGTAACCCAACACACGTTGGGCCTTAACCCAACACACGTTGGGCCTTAACCCAACACACGTTGGGCCTTAACCCAACACACGTTGGGCCTTAACCCAACACACGTTGGGCCTTAACCCAACACACGTTGGGCCTTAACCCAACACACGTTGGGCCTTAACCCACCACACGTTGGGCCTTAACCCAACACACGTTGGGCCTTAACCCAACACACGTTGGGCCTTAACCCAACACACGTTGGGCCTTAACCCAACACACGTTGGGCCTTAACCCAACACACGTTGGGCCTTAACCCAACACACGTTGGGCCTTAACCCAACACACGTTGGGCCTTAACCCAACACACGTTGGGCCTTAACCCAACACACGTTGGGCCTTAACCCAACACACGTTGGGCCTTACCCCAACACACGTTGGGCCTTAACCCAACACACGTTGGGCCTTAACCCAACAAAACATACCGCCATCTGTAGGTCTCCCGCAACATGACCTCCTGCAACGACGATACCGTCATCTATGAGACGCCAAGCCGACTAAGACAGCGTTGGCCCCACAGTGCCCTTCGTTCGACCCCACCCACAAAGCCTGCACCCTCTGTCGACAACAGCACCCCAACGCCAGCGCCTCTGCCGCACGAAGTCGTGGACCGGCAATCACTCCACCTGCACCCGTTCGTGCCCCACCCCAACCGCCCAACTCGCAACTCCAGCGGATGAACGGCGGACTTTGCTCGCACTCGCAATGTGCAATCCACCCCTATAACGTGCGTTTCATGAAGAGTTATGTCCAATATGCGACATTCCCGCTGTCCATATACATGAGCTGCGAGCTGTACCACGTACGAGCTACAGACGCGATCGCGTTGCTCTCTGTACGAATGCAGATGCTCAGCGGCAGCTAGGAGGCGCTCCATCCATGTCGGTACCGGTGAGCGTTGCACTCGCAGTCGCAAAAACGTACGGCAAGTATATTACCCGGAAGAGTCAATGACAGTCCAAGCCCCCCTGCGTGGGAAGAGTCTTCCTAGGCCATGACCCACCGGAAGGGCGCAGCGTCCCCCACCCCAGACATGTGACGTCACACTATCGGTATTGACGACTAGACTGATTCCTTATAATCATTTGCCATACACCGGTGGAAGCTGCCGAGACGAGTAACTACATAGCGGGCTCGCCGTGTCACTAATGTACAGAGATACAATAGTTTCGACTGGAACCGGAGTAAACGTATACACGGCGCTGATTAGTAATAGATAGAGCCATCAGAATACAGATAATGTATACAACTGTCCGTATACATGCTGAAAGACTCTGCTCACAATCACACGTCAGCCAGACACTCTTATCACGCACTACTCTCTGCCTGTAACAGGCACACAGACAATATGTAAGCACCAGCATGGAACAACACCCAGTGCATCCTCTCTGCCACATTAGACAATCCACACTATCATAACCAGACCGGGAGGTCCACTCGGAAAACAGAATATCCCACCCTTCCGACAACCACCATTGCTCAGCTAAGCCACCAACACCCACACATGTCCCACACAGGGGTGCACCCAACATCACAATACTGCCTCCTGTCACACCACACAAACAATGGCAGGAATGAAAGACACAGGTCTGCCACAAGCATGGAATCAGAGCGCCGCCTGTTATGAGCCAAAGGTGCACCCTGACGTGGCAAATCCGATGATGCCGCAGTCATTTACTTACGATAATCACAATCAACAAACCGGCCCCCCCCCCCCCCCCAAAACACCTTTCCTTACAACAATGTGTACCTTAACCTAACCCATATTGTGCCTTAACCTAACCCGTATTGTACCTTAACCTAACCCGTATTGTACCTTAACCTAACCCGTATTGTACCTTAACCTAACCCGTATTGTACCTTAACCTAACCCGTACTGTGCCTTAACCCAACCCGTACTGTGCCTTAACCTAACCCGTACTGTGCCTTAACCTAACCCGTACTGTGCCTTAACCTAACCTATGTTGCGCCTTAACCTAACCTATGTTGCGCCTTAACCTAACCTATGTTGCGCCTTAACCTAACCTATGTTGCGCCTTAACCTAACCTATGTTGCGCCTTAACCTAACCTATGTTGCGCCTTAACCTAACCTATGTTGCGCCTTAACCTAACCTATGTTGCGCCTTAACCTAACCCATGTTGCGCCTTAACCTAACCCATGTTGCGCCTTAACCTAACCCATGTTGCGCCTTAACCTAACCCATGTTGCGCCTTAACCTAACCCATGTTGCGCCTTAACCTAACCCATGTTGCGCCTTAACCTAACCCATGTTGCGCCTTAACCTAACCCATGTTGCGCCTTAACCTAACCCATGTTGCGCCTTAACCTAACCCATGTTGCGCCTTAACCTAACCCATGTTGCGCCTTAACCTAACCCATGTTGCGCCTTAACCTAACCCATGTTGCGCCTTAACCTAACCCATGTTGCGCCTTAACCTAACCCATGTTGCGCCTTAACCTAACCCATGTTGCGCCTTAACCTAACCCATGTTGCGCCTTAACCTAACCCATGTTGCGCCTTAACCTAACCCATGTTGCGCCTTAACCTAACCCATGTTGCGCCTTAACCCAACACACGTTGCGCCTTAACCCAACACACGTTGCGCCTTAACCCAACACACGTTGCGCCTTAACCCAACACACGTTGCGCCTTAACCCAACACACGTTGCGCCTTAACCCAACACACGTTGGGCCTTAACCCAACACACGTTGGGCCTTAACCCAACACACGTTGGGCCTTAACCCAACACACGTTGGGCCTTAACCCAACACACGTTGGGCCTTAACCCAACACACGTTGGGCCTTAACCCGCTCTGTAATTGTCATACGACGCGTTAAATTAGTGTAGTGTTGCCTAACTGCAACCCCCGCAATATAGTTTGCTACTCGCACTGCCCGGTCCCCAGAGTATCGCTTCATGTTAAACACCTTGCAGCTATACACTGTAATGCGGATGGCAGCAGGACGTACATGCTCAATGCCCTTCGCAGTTGTTCATTGGCATTCGCATGGCGAAGCACAGCCTACGTTGTGGTACGGCTTGTGTCAACTGTCCGCTGATGTTGTACGTCCAAATCACACACTGTACTGCACATTGGTCCTCATGTACTGAATGATACATCGTGGTACATGTGTGACCGTACCACGACTGCGCCAACAACGGCGAACCATACGGTCCAAATATTGTGCACTCAGCTACGTGTCGTCTCCCTATAAGAGCTGGATTGCAGTATGGTATGCCGTGGATGGCGATCAGCATGAGCCGTCTGTTGATGTAGTGGTGCGTGTTGTCAGACGTAGTCGTCTCTTCTCACACACCGTGATAGCATGGTGCACTGCGTTCCACATCTGCGACATGCGACAGAGGCCGGTTGACAGTCGTTCGCGCAATGGACATCGCATACGTACGGGGGCCACCTTCCACGTGTTCGCGAAGCGTGCACATGTTGTTGCGTGTATGTGGGCAGACATAGTGTGTCGTGACACCTGACACAGGCATGCAACAATCGTTGAATTTGCAAATGGCGATGGACGTCTACGTTTGCTGGTGACGTTACGCAAATGAACAACTGGTAAACCGTTGTGGTGCGGTTGTTCTCGCTAGAGGTGAATCAGTGATGGCGACGATCGGTTGAGCTACCAACCGGTTGTTTCAGCGATACCCACCATGCCCACGAACGTGAATGGCATGTGGGTGTGAAGCGATACGCGGCGGTGGCTGGGTGGGACCGTCCCCGGCCGGTGAGGGGGGGCCTCCCGGCGTGCTGGCCGCGCGGTGCGTGGGCGCACGCGCTACAGCCGGCTGGTGGGGGCGGCCAGTGGCAGGCGCGCCGGCCGACGGAGGCGGCAGGCGGCGCAGCTGCGCGCCGGCGCACCCTGCACGCGGCGCCGTGCGGCCAAAGTAGGTCCTCGCGGGCCCGGTGCGAAGCGCGGTGGACATCTGCAGTGTGCTGGTCCGATTGAGGACTGTGTGCGCTGAGGATGCGCCGCCGCCCGGCGCTCGGCGCCGCGACGCCGTCTGCTGCTCGGTCGCCTCTGCGGTTCTCGCAGGTGGATTGTATCGCAGCTGTGCGGACGTGTTGGCGCGTGCGCTGTGCTGGGAGAGTTCGCTTCGGCACCCAAGTGGGGCTTTTGTCCTTCTGTGGCGCTGGCGTTGGAGCTGCCGGCCACCGTAGGTGGCGCGTGTTGTCTCCCGCCGGCAATGCCACGACAGCACGCTCCCGGGCCTCTGTCGGCAGCGGCAAGCTCAGTTGGGAGCACGGGTGGTCGCACCTAAAGCGTCTACTCGCCAAACCCCGGGCGATTGCGCCTCTCTCGAACCCGACCAAGTACTTAGGACGGCGCTGCGCGCCGCCGGGACCTGAGAGGGTTTCGAGGTGTATTGTGCAGGGGAGCTCAGCCTCCTCCTGTTTGCAGAATAATTGAGCGGACGCTTGCGTGTTCGCGCGGGCCCCCGGGACACACTCCCGGGCGGCCGGCTGCTCAGCTCTAGTTGACGCAGCTCCCTGGTTGATCCTGCCAGTAGTCATATGCTTGTCTCAAAGATTAAGCCATGCATGTCTCAGTACAAGCCGCATTAAGGTGAAACCGCGAATGGCTCATTAAATCAGTTATGGTTCCTTAGATCGTACCCACGTTACTTGGATAACTGTGGTAATTCTAGAGCTAATACATGCAAACAGAGTCCCGACCAGAGATGGAAGGGACGCTTTTATTAGATCAAAACCAATCGGTCGGCTCGTCCGGTCCGTTTGCCTTGGTGACTCTGAATAACTTTGGGCTGATCGCACGGTCCTCGTACCGGCGACGCATCTTTCAAATGTCTGCCTTATCAAC
>NW_025725798.1:7500-12500 GCF_021461395.2 Schistocerca americana
TCCTCTCTGCCACATTAGACAATCCACACTATCATAACCAGACCGGGAGGTCCACTCGGAAAACAGAATATCCCACCCTTCCGACAACCACCATTGCTCAGCTAAGCCACCAACACCCACACATGTCCTACACAGGGGTGCACCCAACATCACAATACTGCCTCCTGTCACACCACACAAACAATGGCACGAATGAAAGACACAGGTCTGCCACAAGCATGGAATCAGAGCGCCGCCTGTTATGAGCCAAAGGTGCACCCTGACGTGGCAAATCAGATGATGCCGCAGTCATTTACTTACGATAATCACAATCAACAAACCAGCCCCCCCCCCCCCCCCCGAAAACACCTTTCCTTACAACAATGTGTGCCTTAACCTAACCCGTATTGTGCCTTAACCTAACCCGTATTGTGCCTTAACCTAACCCGTATTGTGCCTTAACCTAACCCATATTGCGCCTTAACCTAACCCATATTGCGCCTTAACCTAACCCATATTGCGCCTTAACCTAACCCATATTGCGCCTTAACCTAACCCATATTGCGCCTTAACCTAACCCATATTGTGCCTTAACCTAACCTATATTGTACCTTAACCTAACCCATATTGTACCTTAACCTAACCCATATTGTACCTTAACCTAACCTATATTGTACCTTAACCTAACCTATATTGTACCTTAACCTAACCTATATTGGGCCTTAACCTAACCTATATTGGGCCTTAACCTAACCTATATTGGGCCTTAACCTAACCTATATTGGGCCTTAACCTAACCTATATTGGGCCTTAACGTAACCCACGTTGCGCCTTAACCTAACCTATATTGTACCTTAACCTAACCCATATTGTACCTTAACCTAACCCATATTGTACCTTAACCTAACCTATATTGGGCCTTAACCTAACCTATATTGGGCCTTAACCTAACCTATATTGGGCCTTAACCTAACCTATATTGGGCCTTAACGTAACCCACGTTGCGCCTTAACGTAACCCACGTTGCGCCTTAACGTAACCCACGTTGCGCCTTAACGTAACCCACGTTGCGCCTTAACGTAACCCACGTTGCGCCTTAACCTAACCCATATTGCGCCTTAACCTAACCCATATTGCGCCTTAACCTAACCCATATTGCGCCTTAACCTAACCCATATTGTACCTTAACCTAACCTATATTGTACCTTAACCTAACCTATATTGTACCTTAACCTAACCTATATTGGGCCTTAACCTAACCTATATTGGGCCTTAACCTAACCTATATTGGGCCTTAACCTAACCTATATTGGGCCTTAACCTAACCTATATTGGGCCTTAACGTAACCCACGTTGCGCCTTAACGTAACCCACGTTGCGCCTTAACGTAACCCACGTTGCGCCTTAACGTAACCCACGTTGCGCCTTAACGTAACCCACGTTGCGCCTTAACGTAACCCACGTTGCGCCTTAACCTAACCCATATTGCGCCTTAACCTAACCCATATTGCGCCTTACCCTAACCCATATTGCGCCTTAACCTAACCCATATTGTGCCTTAACCTAACCTATATTGTACCTTAACCTAACCCATATTGTACCTTAACCTAACCTATATTGTACCTTAACCTAACCTATATTGTACCTTAACCTAACCTATATTGTACCTTAACCTAACCCATATTGCGCCTTAACCTAACCCATATTGCGCCTTAACCTAACCCATATTGCGCCTTAACCTAACCCATATTGCGCCTTAACCTAACCCATATTGCGCCTTAACCTAACCCATATTGCGCCTTAACCTAACCCATATTGCGCCTTAACCTAACCCATATTGCGCCTTAACCTAACCCATATTGCGCCTTAACCTAACCCATATTGTACCTTAACCTAACCCATATTGTACCTTAACCTAACCTATATTGTACCTTAACCTAACCTATATTGTACCTTAACCTAACCTATATTGTACCTTAACCTAACCTATATTGGGCCTTAACCTAACCTATATTGGGCCTTAACCTAACCTATATTGGGCCTTAACCTAACCTATATTGGGCCTTAACCTAACCTATATTGGGCCTTAACGTAACCCACGTTGCGCCTTAACGTAACCCACGTTGCGCCTTAACGTAACCCACGTTGCGCCTTAACGTAACCCACGTTGCGCCTTAACGTAACCCACGTTGCGCCTTAACGTAACCCACGTTGCGCCTTAACGTAACCCACGTTGCGCCTTAACGTAACCCACGTTGCGCCTTAACGTAACCCACGTTGCGCCTTAACCCAACACACGTTGCGCCTTAACCCAACACACGTTGGGCCTTAACCCAACACACGTTGGGCCTTAACCCAACACACGTTGGGCCTTAACCCAACACACGTTGGGCCTTAACCCAACACACGTTGGGCCTTAACCCAACACACGTTGGGCCTTAACCCAACACACGTTGGGCCTTAACCCAACACACGTTGGGCCTTAACCCAACACACGTTGGGCCTTAACCCAACACACGTTGGGCCTTAACCCAACACACGTTGGGCCTTAACCCAACACACGTTGGGCCTTAACCCAACACACGTTGGGCCTTAACCCAACACACGTTGGGCCTTAACCCAACACACGTTGGGCCTTAACCCAACACACGTTGGGCCTTAACCCAACACACGTTGGGCCTTAACCCAACACACGTTGGGCCTTAACCCAACACACGTTGGGCCTTAACCCAACACACGTTGGGCCTTAACCCAACACACGTTGGGCCTTAACCCAACACACGTTGGGCCTTAACCCAACACACGTTGGGCCTTAACCTGCTCTGTAATTGTCATACGACGCGTTAAATTAGTGTGGTGTTGCCTAACTGCAACCCCCGCAATATAGTTTGCTACTCGCACTGCCTGGTCCCCAGAGTATCGCTTCATGTTAAACACCTTGCAGCTATACACTGTAATGCGGATGGCAGCAGGACGTACATGCTCAATGCCCTTCGCAGTTGTTCATTGGCATTTGCATGGCGAAGCACAGCCTACGTTGTGGTACGGCGTGTGTCAACTGTCCGCTGATGTTGTACGTCCAAATCACACACTGTACTGCACATTGGTCCTCATGTACTGAATGATACATCGTGGTACATGTGTGACCGTACCACGACTGCGCCAACAACGGCGAACCATACGGTCCAAATATTGTGCACTCAGCTACGTGTCGTCTCCCTATAAGAGCTGGATTGCAGTATGGTATGCCGTGGATGGCGATCAGCATGAGCCGTCTGTTGATGTAGTGGCGCGTGTTGTCAGACGTAGTCGTCTCTTCTCACACACCGTGATAGCATGGTGCACTGCGTTCCACATCTGCGACATGCGACAGAGGCCGGTTGACAGTCGTTCGCGCAATGGACATCGCATACGTACGGGGGCCACCTTCCACGTGTTCGCGAAGCGTGCACATGTTGTTGCGTGTATGTGGGCAGACATAGTGTGTCGTGACACCTGACACAGGCATGCAACAATCGTTGAATTTGCAAATGGCGATGGACGTCTACGTTTGCTGGTGACGTTACGCAAATGAACAACTGGTAAACGGTTGTGGTGCGGTTGTTCTCGCTAGAGGTGAATCAGTGATGGCGACGATCGGTTGAGCTACCAACCGGTTGTTTCAGCGATACCCACCATGCCCACGAACGTGAATGGCATGTGGGTGTGAAGCGATACGCGGCGGTGGCTGGGTGGGACCGTCCCCGGCCGGTGAGGGGGGGCCTCCCGGCGTGCTGGCCGCGCGGTGCGTGGGCGCACGCGCTACAGCCGGCTGGTGGGGGCGGCCAGTGGCAGGCGCGCCGGCCGACGGAGGCGGCAGGCGGCGCAGCTGCGCGCCGGCGCACCCTGCACGCGGCGCCGTGCGGCCAAAGTAGGTCCTCGCGGGCCCGGTGCGAAGCGCGGTGGACATCTGCAGTGTGCTGGTCCGATTGAGGACTGTGTGCGCTGAGGATGCGCCGCCGCCCGGCGCTCGGCGCCGCGACGCCGTCTGCTGCTCGGTCGCCTCTGCGGTTCTCGCAGGTGGTTTGTATCGCAGCTGTGCGGACGTGTTGGCGCGTGCGCTGTGCTGGGAGAGTTCGCTTCGGCACCCAAGTGGGGCTTTTGTCCTTCTGTGGCGCTGGCGTTGGAGCTGCCGGCCACCGTAGGTGGCGCGTGTTGTCTCCCGCCGGCAATGCCACGACAGCACGCTCCCGGGCCTCTGTCGGCAGCGGCAAGCTCAGTTGGGAGCACGGGTGGTCGCACCTAAAGCGTCTACTCGCCAAACTCCGGGCGATTGCGCCTCTCTCGAACCCGACCAAGTACTTAGGACGGCGCTGCGCGCCGCCGGGACCTGAGAGGGTTTCGAGGTGTATTGTGCAGGGGAGCTCAGCCTCCTCCTGTTTGCAGAATAATTGAGCGGACGCTTGCGTGTTCGCGCGGGCCCCCGGGACACACTCCCGGGCGGCCGGCTGCTCAGCTCTAGTTGACGCAGCTCCCTGGTTGATCCTGCCAGTAGTCATATGCTTGTCTCAAAGATTAAGCCATGCATGTCTCAGTACAAGCCGCATTAAGGTGAAACCGCGAATGGCTCATTAAATCAGTTATGGTTCCTTAGATCGTACCCACGTTACTTGGATAACTGTGGTAATTCTAGAGCTAATACATGCAAACAGAGTCCCGACCAGAGATGGAAGGGACGCTTTTATTAGATCAAAACCAATCGGTCGGCTCGTCCGGTCCGTTTGCCTTGGTGACTCTGAATAACTTTGGGCTGATCGCACGGTCCTCGTACCGGCGACGCATCTTTCAAATGTCTGCCTTATCAACTGTCGATGGTAGGTTCTGCGCCTACCATGGTTGTAACGGGTAACGGGGAATCAGGGTTCGATTCCGGAGAGGGAGCCTGAGAAACGGCTACCACATCCAAGGAAGGCAGCAGGCGCGCAAATTACCCACTCCCGGCACGGGGAGGTAGTGACGAAAAATAACGATACGGGACTCAT
>NW_025725798.1:20000-21747 GCF_021461395.2 Schistocerca americana
TACGAGCTACAGACGCGAGCGCGTTGCTCTCTGTACGAATGCAGATGCTCAGCGGCAGCTAGGAGGCGCTCCATCCATGTCGGTACCGGTGAGCGTTGCACTCGCAGTCGCAAAAACGTACGGCAAGTATATTACTCGGAAGAGTCAATGACAGTCCAAGCCCCCCTGCGTGGGAAGAGTCTTCCTAGGCCATGACCCACCGGAAGGGCGCAGCGTCCCCCACCCCAGACATGTGACGTCACACTATCGGTATTGACGACTAGACTGATTCCTTATAATCATTTGCCATACACCGGTGGAAGCTGCCGAGACGAGTAACTACATAGCGGGCTCGCCGTGTCACTAATGTACAGAGATACAATAGTTTCGACTGGAACCGGATTAAACGTATACACGGCGCTGATTAGTAATAGATAGAGCCATCAGAATACAGATAATGTATACAACTGTCCGTATACATGCTGAAAGACTCTGCTCACAATCACACGTCAGCCAGACACTCTTATCACGCACTACTCTCTGCCTGTAACAGGCACACAGACAATATCTAAGCACCAGCATGGAACAACACCCAGTGCATCCTCTCTGCCACATTAGACAATCCACACTATCATAACCAGACCGGGAGGTCCACTCGGAAAACAGAATATCCCACCCTTCCGACAACCACCATTGCTCAGCTAAGCCACCAACACCCACACATGTCCTACACAGGGGTGCACCCAACATCACAATACTGCCTCCTGTCACACCACACAAACAATGGCACGAATGAAAGACACAGGTCTGCCACAAGCATGGAATCAGAGCGCCGCCTGTTATGAGCCAAAGGTGCACCCTGACGTGGCAAATCAGATGATGCCGCAGTCATTTACTTACGATAATCACAATCAACAAACCAGCCCCCCCCCCCCCCCCGAAAACACCTTTCCTTACAACAATGTGTGCCTTAACCTAACCCGTATTGTGCCTTAACCTAACCCGTATTGTGCCTTAACCTAACCCGTATTGTGCCTTAACCTAACCCATATTGCGCCTTAACCTAACCCATATTGCGCCTTAACCTAACCCATATTGCGCCTTAACCTAACCCATATTGCGCCTTAACCTAACCCATATTGCGCCTTAACCTAACCCATATTGTGCCTTAACCTAACCTATATTGTACCTTAACCTAACCCATATTGTACCTTAACCTAACCCATATTGTACCTTAACCTAACCTATATTGTACCTTAACCTAACCTATATTGTACCTTAACCTAACCTATATTGGGCCTTAACCTAACCTATATTGGGCCTTAACCTAACCTATATTGGGCCTTAACCTAACCTATATTGGGCCTTAACCTAACCTATATTGGGCCTTAACGTAACCCACGTTGCGCCTTAACCTAACCTATATTGTACCTTAACCTAACCCATATTGTACCTTAACCTAACCCATATTGTACCTTAACCTAACCTATATTGGGCCTTAACCTAACCTATATTGGGCCTTAACCTAACCTATATTGGGCCTTAACCTAACCTATATTGGGCCTTAACGTAACCCACGTTGCGCCTTAACGTAACCCACGTTGCGCCTTAACGTAACCCACGTTGCGCCTTAACGTAACCCACGTTGCGCCTTAACGTAACCCACGTTGCGCCTTAACCTAACCCATATTGCGCCTTAACCTAACCCATATTGCGCCTTAACCTAACCCATATTGCGCCTTAACCTAACCCATATTGTACCTTAACC
>NW_025725799.1:0-21622 GCF_021461395.2 Schistocerca americana
ATTGCTGACTCGACAACCTTATGGTCGATCTCCTGTGATTCTAGATTTTCGAATCCAACGCAAAAATGATAGTTAATTGTAACGTTCAGGGCCTCCTAATGACGATGGAACACTCAAATTGCGTCGAGATTCAATACATCGGCCTGCAGCCGAATTGTCTCCAAGGGTCTATTGCTGCCTCGGGCACCACATGGTCGTTTCTCCTGTGGGTCTAGATTTTCGAACCCGACGCAAAACTGAAAGTGAACTGTAACGTTTAGTGCCTCCTAATGCCGATGGAACACTCAAATTGCGTCGAGATTCAATACATCGGCCTCCAGCCGACTTGACCCCAAGGGTCTGTTGCTGCCTCAGGCTCCTCATTGTCTTTCTCCTGTGAGTCTAAATTTTCGAATCCGACGCAAAAATGATAGTTAATTGTAACGTTCAAGGCCTTGTAATGACGATGGAACACTCAGACTGCGTCGAGATTCAATACATTGGCCTGCAGCCGACTTGTCTCCAAGGGTCTATTGCTGCCTCGGGCACCACATGGTCCTTCTCCTGCGAGTCTAGATTTTCGAATCCGACGCAAAAATGATAGTGAATTGTAACGTTTAGGGCCTCCTAATGACGATGGAACACTCAAATTGCGTCGAGATTCAATACATCGGCCTCCAGCCGACTTGTCTCCAAGGGTCTATTGCTGCCTCGGGCACCACATGGTCCTTCTCCTGTGAGTCTAGATTTTCGAATCCGACGCAAAAATGATAGTTAATTGTAACGTTCATAGCCTTGTAGTGACGATGGAACACTCAAATTGCGTCGAGATTCAATACATCGGCCTGCAGCCGACTTGTCTCCACGGGTCTATTGCTGCCTCGGGCACCTTATGGTCGTTTCCTGTGAGTCTAGATTTTCGAATCCGACGCAAAAATGATTGTTAATTGTAACGTTCAGGGCCTCCTAATGACGATGGAACTCTCAAATTGCGTCGAGATTCAATACATCGGCCTCCAGCCGACTTGTCCCCAAGGGGATATCGCTGCCTCGGGCACCACATGGTCCGTCTCCGGTGAGTCTAGATTTTCGAATCCGACGCAAAAATGATACTTAATTGTAACGTTCAGGGCCTCCTAATGCCGATGGAACACTCAAATTGCGTCGAGATTCAATACATCGGCCACCAGCCGACTTGTCTCCAAGGGTCTATTGCTGCCTCGGGCACCTTATGGTCGTTCTCCTGTGAGTCTAGATTTTCGAATCCGACGCAAAAATGATAGTTAATTGTAACGTTCAGGGCCTTGTAATGAAGATGGAACACTCAAATTGCGTCGAGATTCAATACATCGGCCTGCAGCCGACTTGTCTCCAAGGGTCTATTGCTGCCTCGGGCACCACATTGTCCTTCTCCTGTGAGTCTAGATTTTCGAACCCGACGCAAAACTGATAGTGAATTGTAACGTTTAGGGCCTCCTAATGACGATGGAACACTCAAATTGCGTCGAGATTCAATACATCGGCCTGCAGCCGACTTGTCTCCAAGGGTCTATTGCTGCCTCGGGCACCACATGGTCCTTCTCCTGCGAGTCTAGATTTTCGAATCCGGCGCAAAAATTATAGTGAATTGTAACGTTTAGGGCCTCCTAATGACGATGGAACACTCAAATTGCGTCGAGATTCAATACATCGGCCTCCAGCCGACTTGTCTCCAAGGGTCTATTGCTGCCTCGGGCACCACATGGTCCTTCTCCTGTGAGTCTAGATTTTCGAATCCGACGCAAAAATGATAGTTAATTGTAACGTTCAGGGCCTTGTAGTGACGATGGAACACTCAAATTGCGTCGAGATTCAATACATCGGCCTGCAGCCGACCTGTCTCCTAGGGTCTGTTGCTGCCTCGGGCACCACATGGTCCTTCTCCTGTGAGTCTAGATTTTCGAATCCGACGCAAAAATGATAGTGAATTGTAACGTTTAGGGCCTCCTAATGACGATGGAACACTCAAATTGCGTCGAGATTCAATACATCGGCCTCCAGCCGACTTGTCTCCAAGGGTCTGTTGCTGCCCCGGGCATCTTATGGTCGTTCTCCTGTGAGTCTAGATTTTCGAATCCGACGCAAAAATGATAGTTAATTGTAACGTTCAGGGCCTCCTAATGCCGATGGAACACTCAAATTGCGTCGAGATCCAATACATCGGCCTCCAGCCGACTTGTCTCCAAGGGGATATCGCTGCCTCGGGCACCACATGGTCCGTCTCCGGTGAGTCTAGATTTTCGAATCCGACGCAAAAATGATAGTTAATTGTAACGTTCAGGGCCTCCTAATGCCGATGGAACACTCAAATTGCGTCGAGATTCAATACATCGGCCTCCAGCCGACTTGTCTCCAAGGGTCAATTGCTGCCTCGGGCACCACATGGTCCTTCTCCTGCGAGTCTAGATTTTCGAATCCGACGCAAAAATTATAGTGAATTGTAACGTTTAGGGCCTCCTAATGACGATGGAACACTCAAATTGCGTCGAGATTCAATACATCGGCCTCCAGCCGACTTGTCTCCAAGGGTCTATTGCTGCCTCGGGCACCACATGGTCCTTCTCCTGTGAGTCTACATTTTCGAATCCGACGCAAAAATGATAGTTAATTGTAACGTTCAGGGCCTTGTAGTGACGATGGAACACTCAAATTGCGTCGAGATTCAATACATCGGCCTGCAGCCGACCTGTCTCCTAGGGTCTGTTGCTGCCTCGGGCACAACATGGTCCTTCTCCTGTGAGTCTAGATTTTCGAATCCGACGCAAAAATGATAGTGAATTGTAACGTTTAGGGCCTCCTAATGACGATGGAACACTCAAATTGCATCGAGATTCAATACATCGGCCTCCAGCCGACTTGTCTCCAAGCGTCTGTTGCTGCCCCGGGCACCTTATGGTCGTTCTCCTGTGAGTCTAGATTTTCGAATCCGACGCAAAAATGATAGTTAATTGTAACGTTCAGGGCCTCCTAATGCCGATGGAACACTCAAATTGCGTCGAGATCCAATACATCGGCCTCCAGCCGACTTGTCTCCAAGGGGATATCGCTGCCTCGGGCACCACATGGTCCGTCTCCGGTGAGTCTAGATTTTCGAATCCGACGCAAAAATGATAGTTAATTGTAACGTTCAGGGCCTCCTAATGCCGATGGAACACTCAAATCGCGTCGAGATTCAATACATCGGCCACCAGCCGACTTATCTAAAAGGGTCTGTTGCTGCCTCGGGCACCACATGGTCCTTCTCCTGTGAGTCTAGATTTTCGAATCCGACGCAAAAATGATAGTGAATTGTAACGTTCAGGGCCTACTAATGACGATGGAACTCTCAAATTGCGTCGAGATTCAATACATCGGCCTCCAGCCGACTTGTCTCCAAGGGGATATCGCTGCCTCGGGCACCACATGGTCCGTCTCCGGTGAGTCTAGATTTTCGAATCCGACGCAAAAATGATAGTTAATTGTAACGTTCAGGGCCTCCTAATGCCGATGGAACACTCAAATTGCGTCGAGATTCAATACATCGACCTCCAGCCGACTTGTCTCCAAGGGTCAATTGCTGCCTCGGGCACCTTATGGTCGTTCTCCTGTGAGTCTAGATTTTCGAATCCGACGCAAAAATGATAGTTAATTGTAACGTTCAGGGCCTCCTAATGCCGATGGAACACTCAAATTGCGTCGAGATTCAATACATCGGCCACCAGCCGACTTGTCTCCAAGGGTCTATTGCTGCCTCGGGCACCTTATGGTCGTTCTCCTGTGAGTCTAGATTTTCGAATCCGACGCAAAACTGAAAGTGAATTGTAACGTTTGGGGCCTCCTAATGACGATGGAACACTCAAATTGCGTCGAGATTCAATACATCGGCCTGCAGCCGACTTGTCTCCAAGGGTCTATTGCTGCCTCGGGCACCACATGGTCCTTCTCCTGCGAGTAAAGATTTTCGAATCCGACGCAAAAATTATAGTGAATTGTAACGTTTAGGGCCTCCTAATGACGATGGAACACTCAAATTGCGTCGAGATTCAATACATCGGCCTCCAGCCGACTTGTCTCCAAGGGTCTATTGCTGCCTCGGGCACCACATGGTCCTTCTCCTGTGAGTCTAGATTTTCGAATCCGACGCAAAAATGATAGTTAATTGTAACGTTCAGGGCCTTGTAGTGACGATGGAACACTCAAATTGCGTCGAGATTCAATACATCGGCCTGCAGCCGACCTGTCTCCTAGGGTCTGTTGCTGCCTCGGGCACCATATGGTCCTTCTCCTGTGAGTCTAGATTTTCGAATCCGACGCAAAAATGATAGTGAATTGTACCGTTTAGGGCCTCCTAATGACGATGGAACACTCAAATTGCATCGAGATTCAATACATCGGCCTCCAGCCGACTTGTCTCCAAGGGTCTGTTGCTGCCCCGGGCACCTTATGGTCGCTCTCCTGTGAGTCTAGATTTTCGAATCCGACGCAAAAATGATAGTTAATTGTAACGTTCAGGGCCTCCTAATGCCGATGAAACACTCAAATTGCGTCGAGATCCAATACATCGGCCTCCAGCCGACTTGTCTCCAAGGGGATATCGCTGCCTCGGGCACCACATGGTCCGTCTCCGGTGAGTCTAGATTTTCGAATCCGACGCAAAAATGATAGTTAATTGTAACGTTCAGGGCCTCCTAATGACGATGGAACACTCAAATTGCGTCGAGATTCAATACATCGGCCTGCAGCCGACTTGTCTCCAAGGGTCTATTGCTGCCTCGGGCACCACATGGTCGTTCTCCTGTGGGTCTAGATTTTCGAACCCGACGCAAAACTGAAAGTGAACTGTAACGTTTAGGGCCTCCTAATGACGATGGAACACTCAAATTGCGTCGAGATTCAATACATCGGCCTCCAGCCGACTTGACCCCAAGGGTCTGTTGCTGCCTCAGGCTCCTCATTGTCTTTCTCCTGTGAGTCTAAATTTTCGAATCCGACGCAAAAATGATAGTTAATTGTAACGTTCAAGGCCTTGTAGTGACGATGGAACACTCAAATTGCGTCGAGATTCAATACATCGGCCTGCAGCCGACTTGTCTCCAAGGGTCTATTGCTGCCTCGGGCACCTTATGGTCGTTTCCTGTGAGACTAGATTTTCGAATCCGACGCAAAAATGATTGTTAATTGTAACGTTCAGGGCCTCCTAATGACGACGGAACTCTCAAATTGCGTCGAGATTCAATACATCGGCCTCCAGCCGACTTGTCCCCAAGGGGATATCGCTGCCTCGGGCACCACATGGTCCGTCTCCGGTGAGTCTAGATTTTCGAATCCGACGCAAAAATGATACTTAATTGTAACGTTCAGGGCCTCCTAATGCCGATGGAACACTCAAATTGCGTCGAGATTCAATACATCGGCCACCAGCCGACTTGTCTCCAAGGGTCTATTGCTGCCTCGGGCACCTTATGGTCGTTCTCCTGTGAGTCTAGATTTTCGAATCCGACGCAAAAATGATAGTTAATTGTAACGTTCAGGGCCTTGTAATGAAGATGGAACACTCAAATTGCGTCGAGATTCAATACATCGGCCTGCAGCCGACTTGTCTCCAAGGGTCTATTGCTGCCTCGGGCACCACATGGTCCTTCTCCTGTGAGTCTAGATTTTCGAACCCGACGCAAAACTGATAGTGAATTGTAACGTTTAGGGCCTCCTAATGACGATGGAACACTCAAATTGCGTCGAGATTCAATACATCGGCCTGCAGCCGACTTGTCTCCAAGGGTTTATTGCTGCCTCGGGCACCACATGGTCCTTCTCCTGCGAGTCTAGATTTTCGAATCCGGCGCAAAAATTATAGTGAATTGTAACGTTTAGGGCCTCCTAATGACGATGGAACACTCAAATTGCGTCGAGATTCAATACATCGGCCTCCAGCCGACTTGTCTCCAAGGGTCTATTGCTGCCTCGGGCACCACATGGTCCTTCTCCTGTGAGTCTAGATTTTCGAATCCGACGCAAAAATGATAGTTAATTGTAACGTTCAGGGCCTTGTAGTGACGATGGAACACTCAAATTGCGTCGAGATTCAATACATCGGCCTGCAGCCGACCTGTCTCCTAGGGTCTGTTGCTGCCTCGGGCACCACATGGTCCTTCTCCTGTGAGTCTAGATTTTCGAATCCGACGCAAAAATGATAGTGAATTGTAACGTTTAGGGCCTCCTAATGACGATGGAACACTCAAATTGCATCGAGATTCAATACATCGGCCTCCAGCCGACTTGTCTCCAAGGGTCTGTTGCTGCCCCAGGCACCTTATGGTCGTTCTCCTGTGAGTCTAGATTTTCGAATCCGACGCAAAAATGATAGTTAATTGTAACGTTCAGGGCCTCCTAATGCCGATGGAACACTCAAATTGCGTCGAGATCCAATACATCGGCCTCCAGCCGACTTGTCTCCAAGGGGATATCGCTGCCTCGGGCACCACATGGTCCGTCTCCGGTGAGTCTAGATTTTCGAATCCGACGCAAAAATGATAGTTAATTGTAACGTTCAGGGCCTCCTAATGCCGATGGAACACTCAAATTGCGTCGACATTCAATACATCGGCCACCTGCCGACTTATCTAAAAGGGTCTGTTGCTGCCTCGGGCACCACATGGTCCTTCTCCTGTGAGTCTAGATTTTCGAATCCGACGCAAAAATGATAGTGAATTGTAACGTTCAGGGCCTCCTAATGACGATGGAACACTCAAATTGCGTCGAGATTCAATACATCGGCCTCTAGCCGACTTGTCTCCAAGGGGATATCCCTGCCTCGGGCACCACATGGTCCGTCTCCGGTGAGTCTAGATTTTCGAATCCGACGCAAAAATGATAGTTAATTGTAACGTTCAGGCCTCCTAATGCCGATGGAACACTCAAATTGCGTCGAGATTCAATACATCGGCCTCCAGCCGACTTGTCTCCAAGGGTCAATTGGTGCCTCGGGCACCACATGGTCCTTCTCCTGCGAGTCTAGATTTTCGAATCCGACGCAAAAATTATAGTGAATTGTAACGTTTAGGGCCTCCTAATGACGATGGAACACTCAAATTGCGTCGAGATTCAATACATCGGCCTCCAGCCGACTTGTCTCCAAGGGTCTATTGCCCTGCCCTCGCTTCCGGGCACCCACATGGTCCTTCTCCTGTGAGTCTACATTTTCGAATCCGACGCAAAAATGATAGTTAATTGTAACGTTCAGGGCCTTGTAGTGACGATGGAACACTCAAATTGCGTCGAGATTCAATACATCGGCCTGCAGCCGACCTGTCTCCTAGGGTCTGTTGCTGCCTCGGGCACCACATGGTCCTTCTCCTGTGTGTCTAGATTTTCGAATCCGACGCAAAAATGATAGTGAATTGTAACGTTTAGGGCCTCCTAATGACGATGGAACACTCAAATTGCATCGAGATTCAATACATCGGCCTCCAGCCGACTTGTCTCCAAGCGTCTGTTGCTGCCCCGGGCACCTTATGGTCGTTCTCCTGTGAGTCTAGATTTTCGAATCCGACGCAAAAATGATAGTTAATTGTAACGTTCAGGGCCTCCTAATGCCGATGGAACACTCAAATTGCGTCGAGATCCAATACATCGGCCTCCAGCCGACTTGTCGCCAAGGGGATATCGCTGCCTCGGGCACCACATGGTCCGTCTCCGGTGAGTCTAGATTTTCGAATCCGACTCAAAAATGATAGTTAATTGTAACGTTCAGGGCCTCCTAATGCCGATGGAACACTCAAATTGCGTCGAGATTCAATACATCGGCCTCCAGCCGACTTGTCTCCAAGGGTCAATTGCTGCCTCGGGCACCTTATGGTCGTTCTCCTGTGAGTCTAGATTTTCGAATCCGACGCAAAAATGATAGTTAATTGTAACGTTCAGGGCCTCCTAATGCCGATGGAACACTCAAATTGCGTCGAGATTCAATACATCGGCCACCAGCCGACTTGTCTCCAAGGGTCTATTGCTGCCTCGGGCACCTTATGGTCGTTCTCCTGTGAGTCTAGATTTTCGAATCCGACGCAAAACTGATAGTGAATTGTAACGTTTAGGGCCTCCTAATGACGATGGAACACTCAAATTGCGTCGAGATTCAATACATCGGCCTGCAGCCGACTTGTCTCCAAGGGTCTATTGCTGCCTCGGGCACCACATGGTCCTTCTCCTGCGAGTCTAGATTTTCGAATCCGTCGCAAAAATTATAGTGAATTGTAACGTTTAGGGCCTCCTAATGACGATGGAACACTCAAATTGCGTCGAGATTCAATACATGGGCCTCCAGCCGACTTGTCTCCAAGGGTCTATTGCTGCCTCGGGCACCACATGGTCCTTCTCCTGTGAGTCTAGATTTTCGAATCCGACGCAAAAATGATAGTGAATTGTACCGTTTAGGGCCTCCTAATGACGATGGAACACTCAAATTGCATCGAGATTCAATACATCGGCCTCCAGCCGACTTGTCTCCAAGGGTCTGTTGCTGCCCCGGGCACCTTATGGTCGTTCTCCTGTGAGTCTAGATTTTCGAATCCGACGCAAAAATGATAGTTAATTGTAACGTTCAGGGCCTCCTAATGCCGATGGAACACTCAAATTGCGTCGAGATCCAATACATCGGCCTCCAGCCGACTTGTCTCCAAGGGGATATCGCTGCCTCGGGCACCACATGGTCCGTCTCCGGTGAGTCTAGATTTTCGAATCCGACGCAAAAATGATAGTTAATTGTAACGTTCAGGGCCTCCTAATGCCGATGGACCACTCAAATTGCGTCGAGATTCAATACATCGGCCACCAGCCGACTTATCTAAAAGGGTCTGTTGCTGCCTCGGGCACCACATGGTCCTTCTCCTGTGAGTCTAGATTTTCGAATCCGACGCAAAAATGATAGTGAATTGTAACGTTCAGGGCCTCCTAATGACGATGGAACTCTCAAATTGCGTCGAGATTCAATACATCGGCCTCCAGCCGACTTGTCTCCAAGGGGATATCCCTGCCTCGGGCACCACATGGTCCGTCTCCGGTGAGTCTAGATTTTCGAATCCGACGCAAAAATGATAGTTAATTGTAACGTTCAGGGCCTCCTAATGCCGATGGAAGACTCAAATTGCGTCGAGATTCAATACATCGACCTCCAGCCGACTTGTCTCCAAGGGTCAATTGCTGCCTCGGGCACCACATGGTCCTTCTCCTGCGAGTCTAGATTTTCGAATCCGACGCAAAAATTATAGTGAATTGTAACGTTTAGGGCCTCCTAATGACGATGGAACACTCAAATTGCGTCGAGATTCAATACATCGGCCTCCAGCCGACTTGTCTCCAAGGGTCTATTGCTGCCTCGGGCACCACATGGTCCTTCTCCTGTGAGTCTAGATTTTCGAATCCGACGCAAAAATGATAGTTAATTGTAACGTTCAGGGCCTTGTAGTGACGATGGAACACTCAAATTGCGTCGAGATTCAATACATCGGCCTGCAGCCGACCTGTCTCCTAGGGTCTGTTGCTGCCTCGGGCACCACATGGTCCTTCTCCTGTGAGTCTAGATTTTCGAATCCGACGCAAAAATGATAGTGAATTGTAACGTTTAGGGCCTCCTAATGACGATGGAACACTCAAATTGCATCGAGATTCAATACATCGGCCTCCAGCCGACTTGTCTCCAAGGGTCTGTTGCTGCCCCGGGCACCTTATGGTCGTTCTCCTGTGAGTCTAGATTTTCGAATCCGACGCAAAAATGATAGTTAATTGTAACGTTCAGGGCCTCCTAATGCCGATGGAACACTCAAATTGCGTCGAGATCCAATACATCGGCCTCCAGCCGACTTGTCTCCAAGGGGATATCGCTGCCTCGGGCACCACATGGTCCGTCTCCGGTGAGTCTAGATTTTCGAATCCGACGCAAAAATGATAGTTAATTGTAACGTTCAGGGCCTCCTAATGCCGATGGAACACTCAAATTGCGTCGAGATTCAATACATCGGCCTCCAGCCGACTTGTCTCCAAGGGTCAATTGCTGCCTCGGGCACCTTATGGTCGTTCTCCTGTGAGTCTAGATTTTCGAATCCGACGCAAAAATTATAGTGAATTGTAACGTTTAGGGCCTCCTAATGACGATGGAACACTCAAATTGCGTCGAGATTCAATACATCGGCCTCCAGCCGACTTGTCTCCAAGGGTCTATTGCTGCCTCGGGCACCACATGGTCCTTCTCCTGTGAGTCTAGATTTTCGAATCCGACGCAAAAATGATAGTTAATTGTAACGTTCAGGGCCTTTTAGTGACGATGGAACACTCAAATTGCGTCGAGATTCAATACATCGGCCTGCAGCCGACCTGTCTCCTAGGGTCTGTTGCTGCCTCGGGCAACACATGGTCCTTCTCCTGTGAGTCTAGATTTTCGAATCCGACGCAAAAATGATAGTGAATTGTAACGTTTAGGGCCTCCTAATGACGATGGAACACTCAAATTGCATCGAGATTCAATACATCGGCCTCCAGCCGACTTGTCTCCAAGGGTCTGTTGCTGCCCCGGGCACCTTATGGTCGTTCTCCTGTGAGTCTAGATTTTCGAATCCGACGCAAAAATGATAGTTAATTGTAACGTTCAGGGCCTCCTAATGCCGATGGAACACTCAAATTGCGTCGAGATCCAATACATCGGCCTCCAGCCGACTTGTCTCCAAGGGGATATCGCTGCCTCGGGCACCACATGGTCCGTCTCCGGTGAGTCTAGATTTTCGAATCCGACGCAAAAATGATAGTTAATTGTAACGTTCAGGGCCTCCTAATGCCGATGGAACACTCAAATTGCGTCGAGATTCAATACATCGGCCACCAGCCGACATATCTAAAAGGGTCTGTTGCTGCCTCGGGCACCACATGGTCCTTCTCCTGTGAGTCTAGATTTTCGAATCCGACGCAAAAATGATAGTGAATTGTAACGTTCAGGGCCTCCTAATGACGATGGAACTCTCAAATTGCGTCGAGATTCAATACATCGGCCTCCAGCCGACTTGTTTCCAAGGGGATATCGCTGCCTCGGGCACCACATGGTCCGTCTCCGGTGAGTCTAGATTTTCGAATCCGACGCAAAAATGATAGTTAATTGTAACGTTCAGGGCCTCCTAATGCCGATGGAACACTCAAATTGCGTCGAGATTCAATACATCGGCCTCCAGCCGACTTGTCTCCAAGGGTCAATTACTGCCTCGGGCACCTTATGGTCGTTCTCCTGTGAGTCTAGATTTTCGAATCCGACGCAAAAATGCTAGTTAATTGTAACGTTCAGGGCCTCCTAATGCCGATGGAACACTCAAATTGCGTCGAGATTCAATACATCGGCCACCAGCCGACTTGTCTCCAAGGGTCTATTGCTGCCTCGGGCACCTTATGGTCGTTCTCCTGTGAGTCTAGATTTTCGAATCCGACGCAAAAATGATAGTTAATTGTAACGTTCAGGGCCTTGTAATGAAGATGGAACACTCAAATTGCGTCGAGATTCAATACATCGGCCTGCAGCCGACTTGTCTCCAAGGGTCTATTGCTGCCTCGGGCACCACATGGTCCTTCTCCTGTGAGTCTAGATTTTCGAACCCGACGCAAAACTGATAGTGAATTGTAACGTTTAGGGCCTCCTAATGACGATGGAACACTCAAATTGCGTCGAGATTCAATACATCGGCCTGCAGCCGACTTGTCTCCAAGGGTCTATTGCTGCCTCGGGCACCACATGGTCCTTCTCCTGCGAGTCTAGATTTTCGAATCCGACGCAAAAATTATAGTGAATTGTAACGTTTAGGGCCTCCTAATGACGATGGAACACTCAAATTGCGTCGAGATTCAATACATCGGCCTCCAGCCGACTTGTCTCCAAGGGTCTATTGCTGCCTCGGGCACCACATGGTCCTTCTCCTGTGAGTCTAGATTTTCGAATCCGACGCAAAAATGATAGTTAATTGTAACGTTCAGGGCCTTGTAGTGCCGATGGAACACTCAAATTGCGTCGAGATTCAATACATCGGCCTGCAGCCGACCTGTCTCCTAGGGTCTGTTGCTGCCTCGGGCACCACATGGTCCTTCTCCTGTGAGTCTAGATTTTCGAATCCGACGCAAAAATGATAGTGAATTGTACCGTTTAGGGCCTCCTAATGACGATGGAACACTCAAATTGCATCGAGATTCAATACATCGGCCTCCAGCCGACTTGTCTCCAAGGGTCTGTTGCTGCCCCGGGCACCTTATGGTCGTTCTCCTGTGAGTCTAGATTTTCGAATCCGACGCAAAAATGATAGTTAATTGTAACGTTCAGGGCCTCCTAATGCCAATGGAACACTCAAATTGCGTCGAGATCTAATACATCGGCCTCCAGCCGACTTGTCTCCAAGGGGATATCGCTGCCTCGGGCACCACATGGTCCGTCTCCGGTGAGTCTAGATTTTCGAATCCGACGCAAAAATGATAGTTAATTGTAACGTTCAGGGATTCCTAATGCCGATGGAACACTCAAATTGCGTCGAGATTCAATATATCGGCCACCAGCCGACTTATCTAAAAGGGTCTGTTGCTGCCTCGGGCACCACATGGTCCTTCTCCTGTGAGTCTAGATTTTCGAACCCGACGCAAAACTGATAGTGAATTGTAACGTTTAGGGCCTCCTAATGACGATGGAACACTCAAACTGCGTCGAGATTCAATACATCGGCCTGCAGCCGACTTGTCTCCAAGGGTCTATTGCTGCCTCGGGCACCACATGGTCCTTCTCCTGCGAGTCTAGATTTTCGAATCCGACGCAAAAATTATAGTGAATTGTAACGTTTAGGGCCTCCTAATGACGATGGAACACTCAAATTGCGTCGAGATTCAATACATCGGCCTCCAGCCGACTTGTCTCCAAGGGTCTATTGCTGCCTCGGGCACCACATGGTCCTTCTCCTGTCAGTCTAGATTTTCGAATCCGACGCAAAAATGATAGTTAATTGTAACGTTCAGGGCCTTGTAGTGACGATGGAACACTCAAATTGCGTCGAGATTCAATACATCGGCCTGCAGCCGACCTGTCTCCTAGGGTCTGTTGCTGCCTCGGGCAACACATGGTCCTTCTCCTGTGAGTCTAGATTTTCGAATCCGACGCAAAAATGATAGTGAATTGTAACGTTCAGGGCCTACTAATGACGATGGAACTCTCAAATTGCGTCGAGATTCAATACATCGGCCTCCAGCCGACTTGTCTCCAAGGGGATATCGCTGCCTCGGGCACCACATGGTCCGTCTCCGGTGAGTCTAGATTTTCGAATCCGACGCAAAAATGATAGTTAATTGTAACGTTCAGGGCCTCCTAATGCCGATGGAACACTCAAATTGCGTCGAGATTCAATACATCGACCTCCAGCCGACTTGTCTCCAAGGGTCAATTGCTGCCTCGGGCACCTTATGGTCGTTCTCCTGTGAGTCTAGATTTTCGAATCCGACGCAAAAATGATAGTTAATTGTAACGTTCAGGGCCTCCTAATGCCGATGGAACACTCAAATTGCGTCGAGATTCAATACATCGGCCACCAGCCGACTTGTCTCCAAGGGTCTATTGCTGCCTCGGGCACCTTATGGTCGTTCTCCTGTGAGTCTAGATTTTCGAATCCGACGCAAAACTGAAAGTGAATTGTAACGTTTGGGGCCTCCTAATGACGATGGAACACTCAAATTGCGTCGAGATTCAATACATCGGCCTGCAGCCGACTTGTCTCCAAGGGTCTATTGCTGCCTCGGGCACCACATGGTCCTTCTCCTGCGAGTAAAGATTTTCGAATCCGACGCAAAAATTATAGTGAATTGTAACGTTTAGGGCCTCCTAATGACGATGGAACACTCAAATTGCGTCGAGATTCAATACATCGGCCTCCAGCCGACTTGTCTCCAAGGGTCTATTGCTGCCTCGGGCACCACATGGTCCTTCTCCTGTGAGTCTAGATTTTCGAATCCGACGCAAAAATGATAGTTAATTGTAACGTTCAGGGCCTTGTAGTGACGATGGAACACTCAAATTGCGTCGAGATTCAATACATCGGCCTGCAGCCGACCTGTCTCCTAGGGTCTGTTGCTGCCTCGGGCACCATATGGTCCTTCTCCTGTGAGTCTAGATTTTCGAATCCGACGCAAAAATGATAGTGAATTGTACCGTTTAGGGCCTCCTAATGACGATGGAACACTCAAATTGCATCGAGATTCAATACATCGGCCTCCAGCCGACTTGTCTCCAAGGGTCTGTTGCTGCCCCGGGCACCTTATGGTCGCTCTCCTGTGAGTCTAGATTTTCGAATCCGACGCAAAAATGATAGTTAATTGTAACGTTCAGGGCCTCCTAATGCCGATGAAACACTCAAATTGCGTCGAGATCCAATACATCGGCCTCCAGCCGACTTGTCTCCAAGGGGATATCGCTGCCTCGGGCACCACATGGTCCGTCTCCGGTGAGTCTAGATTTTCGAATCCGACGCAAAAATGATAGTTAATTGTAACGTTCAGGGCCTCCTAATGACGATGGAACACTCAAATTGCGTCGAGATTCAATACATCGGCCTGCAGCCGACTTGTCTCCAAGGATCTATTGCTGCCTCGGGCACCACATGGTCGTTCTCCTGTGGGTCTAGATTTTCGAACCCGACGCAAAACTGAAAGTGAACTGTAACGTTTAGGGCCTCCTAATGACGATGGAACACTCAAATTGCGTCGAGATTCAATACATCGGCCTCCAGCCGACTTGACCCCAAGGGTCTGTTGCTGCCTCAGGCTCCTCATTGTCTTTCTCCTGTGAGTCTAAATTTTCGAATCCGACGCAAAAATGATAGTTAATTGTAACGTTCAAGGCCTTGTAGTGACGATGGAACACTCAAATTGCGTCGAGATTCAATACATCGGCCTGCAGCCGACTTGTCTCCAAGGGTCTATTGCTGCCTCGGGCACCTTATGGTCGTTTCCTGTGAGACTAGATTTTCGAATCCGACGCAAAAATGATTGTTAATTGTAACGTTCAGGGCCTCCTAATGACGACGGAACTCTCAAATTGCGTCGAGATTCAATACATCGGCCTCCAGCCGACTTGTCCCCAAGGGGATATCGCTGCCTCGGGCACCACATGGTCCGTCTCCGGTGAGTCTAGATTTTCGAATCCGACGCAAAAATGATACTTAATTGTAACGTTCAGGGCCTCCTAATGCCGATGGAACACTCAAATTGCGTCGAGATTCAATACATCGGCCACCAGCCGACTTGTCTCCAAGGGTCTATTGCTGCCTCGGGCACCTTATGGTCGTTCTCCTGTGAGTCTAGATTTTCGAATCCGACGCAAAAATGATAGTTAATTGTAACGTTCAGGGCCTTGTAATGAAGATGGAACACTCAAATTGCGTCGAGATTCAATACATCGGCCTGCAGCCGACTTGTCTCCAAGGGTCTATTGCTGCCTCGGGCACCACATGGTCCTTCTCCTGTGAGTCTAGATTTTCGAACCCGACGCAAAACTGATAGTGAATTGTAACGTTTAGGGCCTCCTAATGACGATGGAACACTCAAATTGCGTCGAGATTCAATACATCGGCCTGCAGCCGACTTGTCTCCAAGGGTTTATTGCTGCCTCGGGCACCACATGGTCCTTCTCCTGCGAGTCTAGATTTTCGAATCCGGCGCAAAAATTATAGTGAATTGTAACGTTTAGGGCCTCCTAATGACGATGGAACACTCAAATTGCGTCGAGATTCAATACATCGGCCTCCAGCCGACTTGTCTCCAAGGGTCTATTGCTGCCTCGGGCACCACATGGTCCTTCTCCTGTGAGTCTAGATTTTCGAATCCGACGCAAAAATGATAGTTAATTGTAACGTTCAGGGCCTTGTAGTGACGATGGAACACTCAAATTGCGTCGAGATTCAATACATCGGCCTGCAGCCGACCTGTCTCCTAGGGTCTGTTGCTGCCTCGGGCACCACATGGTCCTTCTCCTGTGAGTCTAGATTTTCGAATCCGACGCAAAAATGATAGTGAATTGTAACGTTTAGGGCCTCCTAATGACGATGGAACACTCAAATTGCATCGAGATTCAATACATCGGCCTCCAGCCGACTTGTCTCCAAGGGTCTGTTGCTGCCCCAGGCACCTTATGGTCGTTCTCCTGTGAGTCTAGATTTTCGAATCCGACGCAAAAATGATAGTTAATTGTAACGTTCAGGGCCTCCTAATGCCGATGGAACACTCAAATTGCGTCGAGATCCAATACATCGGCCTCCAGCCGACTTGTCTCCAAGGGGATATCGCTGCCTCGGGCACCACATGGTCCGTCTCCGGTGAGTCTAGATTTTCGAATCCGACGCAAAAATGATAGTTAATTGTAACGTTCAGGGCCTCCTAATGCCGATGGAACACTCAAATTGCGTCGACATTCAATACATCGGCCACCTGCCGACTTATCTAAAAGGGTCTGTTGCTGCCTCGGGCACCACATGGTCCTTCTCCTGTGAGTCTAGATTTTCGAATCCGACGCAAAAATGATAGTGAATTGTAACGTTCAGGGCCTCCTAATGACGATGGAACACTCAAATTGCGTCGAGATTCAATACATCGGCCTCCAGCCGACTTGTCTCCAAGGGGATATCCCTGCCTCGGGCACCACATGGTCCGTCTCCGGTGAGTCTAGATTTTCGAATCCGACGCAAAAATGATAGTTAATTGTAACGTTCAGGCCTCCTAATGCCGATGGAACACTCAAATTGCGTCGAGATTCAATACATCGGCCTCCAGCCGACTTGTCTCCAAGGGTCAATTGGTGCCTCGGGCACCACATGGTCCTTCTCCTGCGAGTCTAGATTTTCGAATCCGACGCAAAAATTATAGTGAATTGTAACGTTTAGGGCCTCCTAATGACGATGGAACACTCAAATTGCGTCGAGATTCAATACATCGGCCTCCAGCCGACTTGTCTCCAAGGGTCTATTGCTGCCTCGGGCACCACATGGTCCTTCTCCTGTGAGTCTACATTTTCGAATCCGACGCAAAAATGATAGTTAATTGTAACGTTCAGGGCCTTGTAGTGACGATGGAACACTCAAATTGCGTCGAGATTCAATACATCGGCCTGCAGCCGACCTGTCTCCTAGGGTCTGTTGCTGCCTCGGGCACCACATGGTCCTTCTCCTGTGTGTCTAGATTTTCGAATCCGACGCAAAAATGATAGTGAATTGTAACGTTTAGGGCCTCCTAATGACGATGGAACACTCAAATTGCATCGAGATTCAATACATCGGCCTCCAGCCGACTTGTCTCCAAGCGTTTGTTGCTGCCCCGGGCACCTTATGGTCGTTCTCCTGTGAGTCTAGATTTTCGAATCCGACGCAAAAATGATAGTTAATTGTAACGTTCAGGGCCTCCTAATGCCGATGGAACACTCAAATTGCGTCGAGATCCAATACATCGGCCTCCAGCCGACTTGTCGCCAAGGGGATATCGCTGCCTCGGGCACCACATGGTCCGTCTCCGGTGAGTCTAGATTTTCGAATCCGACGCAAAAATGATAGTTAATTGTAACGTTCAGGGCCTCCTAATGCCGATGGAACACTCAAATTGCGTCGAGATTCAATACATCGGCCACCAGCCGACTTATCTAAAAGGGTCTGTTGCTGCCTCGGGCACCACATGGTCCTTCTCCTGTGAGTCTAGATTTTCGAATCCGACGCAAAAATGATAGTGAATTGTAACGTTCAGGGCCTCCTAATGACGATGGAACTCTCAAATTGCGTCGAGATTCAATACATCGGCCTCCAGCCGACTTGTCTCCAAGGGGATATCGCTGCCTCGGGCACCACATGGTCCGTCTCCGGTGAGTCTAGATTTTCGAATCCGACTCAAAAATGATAGTTAATTGTAACGTTCAGGGCCTCCTAATGCCGATGGAACACTCAAATTGCGTCGAGATTCAATACATCGGCCTCCAGCCGACTTGTCTCCAAGGGTCAATTGCTGCCTCGGGCACCTTATGGTCGTTCTCCTGTGAGTCTAGATTTTCGAATCCGACGCAAAAATGATAGTTAATTGTAACGTTCAGGGCCTCCTAATGCCGATGGAACACTCAAATTGCGTCGAGATTCAATACATCGGCCACCAGCCGACTTGTCTCCAAGGGTCTATTGCTGCCTCGGGCACCTTATGGTCGTTCTCCTGTGAGTCTAGATTTTCGAATCCGACGCAAAACTGATAGTGAATTGTAACGTTTAGGGCCTCCTAATGACGATGGAACACTCAAATTGCGTCGAGATTCAATACATCGGCCTGCAGCCGACTTGTCTCCAAGGGTCTATTGCTGCCTCGGGCACCACATGGTCCTTCTCCTGCGAGTCTAGATTTTCGAATCCGTCGCAAAAATTATAGTGAATTGTAACGTTTAGGGCCTCCTAATGACGATGGAACACTCAAATTGCGTCGAGATTCAATACATGGGCCTCCAGCCGACTTGTCTCCAAGGGTCTATTGCTGCCTCGGGCACCACATGGTCCTTCTCCTGTGAGTCTAGATTTTCGAATCCGACGCAAAAATGATAGTGAATTGTACCGTTTAGGGCCTCCTAATGACGATGGAACACTCAAATTGCATCGAGATTCAATACATCGGCCTCCAGCCGACTTGTCTCCAAGGGTCTGTTGCTGCCCCGGGCACCTTATGGTCGTTCTCCTGTGAGTCTAGATTTTCGAATCCGACGCAAAAATGATAGTTAATTGTAACGTTCAGGGCCTCCTAATGCCGATGGAACACTCAAATTGCGTCGAGATCCAATACATCGGCCTCCAGCCGACTTGTCTCCAAGGGGATATCGCTGCCTCGGGCACCACATGGTCCGTCTCCGGTGAGTCTAGATTTTCGAATCCGACGCAAAAATGATAGTTAATTGTAACGTTCAGGGCCTCCTAATGCCGATGGACCACTCAAATTGCGTCGAGATTCAATACATCGGCCACCAGCCGACTTATCTAAAAGGGTCTGTTGCTGCCTCGGGCACCACATGGTCCTTCTCCTGTGAGTCTAGATTTTCGAATCCGACGCAAAAATGATAGTGAATTGTAACGTTCAGGGCCTCCTAATGACGATGGAACTCTCAAATTGCGTCGAGATTCAATACATCGGCCTCCAGCCGACTTGTCTCCAAGGGGATATCCCTGCCTCGGGCACCACATGGTCCGTCTCCGGTGAGTCTAGATTTTCGAATCCGACGCAAAAATGATAGTTAATTGTAACGTTCAGGGCCTCCTAATGCCGATGGAAGACTCAAATTGCGTCGAGATTCAATACATCGACCTCCAGCCGACTTGTCTCCAAGGGTCAATTGCTGCCTCGGGCACCACATGGTCCTTCTCCTGCGAGTCTAGATTTTCGAATCCGACGCAAAAATTATAGTGAATTGTAACGTTTAGGGCCTCCTAATGACGATGGAACACTCAAATTGCGTCGAGATTCAATACATCGGCCTCCAGCCGACTTGTCTCCAAGGGTCTATTGCTGCCTCGGGCACCACATGGTCCTTCTCCTGTGAGTCTAGATTTTCGAATCCGACGCAAAAATGATAGTTAATTGTAACGTTCAGGGCCTTGTAGTGACGATGGAACACTCAAATTGCGTCGAGATTCAATACATCGGCCTGCAGCCGACCTGTCTCCTAGGGTCTGTTGCTGCCTCGGGCACCACATGGTCCTTCTCCTGTGAGTCTAGATTTTCGAATCCGACGCAAAAATGATAGTGAATTGTAACGTTTAGGGCCTCCTAATGACGATGGAACACTCAAATTGCATCGAGATTCAATACATCGGCCTCCAGCCGACTTGTCTCCAAGGGTCTGTTGCTGCCCCGGGCACCTTATGGTCGTTCTCCTGTGAGTCTAGATTTTCGAATCCGACGCAAAAATGATAGTTAATTGTAACGTTCAGGGCCTCCTAATGCCGATGGAACACTCAAATTGCGTCGAGATCCAATACATCGGCCTCCAGCCGACTTGTCTCCAAGGGGATATCGCTGCCTCGGGCACCACATGGGTCCGTCTCCGGTGAGTCTAGATTTTCGAATCCGACGCAAAAATGATAGTTAATTGTAACGTTCAGGGCCTCCTAATGCCGATGGAACACTCAAATTGCGTCGAGATTCAATACATCGGCCTCCAGCCGACTTGTCTCCAAGGGTCAATTGCTGCCTCGGGCACCTTATGGTCGTTCTCCTGTGAGTCTAGATTTCGAATCCGACGCAAAAATTATAGTGAATTGTAACGTTTAGGGCCTCCTAATGACGATGGAACACTCAAATTGCGTCGAGATTCAATACATCGGCCTCCAGCCGACTTGTCTCCAAGGGTCTATTGCTGCCTCGGGCACCACATGGTCCTTCTCCTGTGAGTCTAGATTTTCGAATCCGACGCAAAAATGATAGTTAATTGTAACGTTCAGGGCCTTTTAGTGACGATGGAACACTCAAATTGCGTCGAGATTCAATACATCGGCCTGCAGCCGACCTGTCTCCTAGGGTCTGTTGCTGCCTCGGGCAACACATGGTCCTTCTCCTGTGAGTCTAGATTTTCGAATCCGACGCAAAAATGATAGTGAATTGTAACGTTTAGGGCCTCCTAATGACGATGGAACACTCAAATTGCATCGAGATTCAATACATCGGCCTCCAGCCGACTTGTCTCCAAGGGTCTGTTGCTGCCCCGGGCACCTTTATGGTCGTTCTCCTGTGAGTCTAGATTTTCGAATCCGACGCAAAAATGATAGTTAATTGTAACGTTCAGGGCCTCCTAATGCCGATGGAACACTCAAATTGCGTCGAGATCCAATACATCGGCCTCCAGCCGACTTGTCTCCAAGGGGATATCGCTGCCTCGGGCACCACATGGTCCGTCTCCGGTGAGTCTAGATTTTCGAATCCGACGCAAAAATGATAGTTAATTGTAACGTTCAGGGCCTCCTAATGCCGATGGAACACTCAAATTGCGTCGAGATTCAATACATCGGCCACCAGCCGACATATCTAAAAGGGTCTGTTGCTGCCTCGGGCACCACATGGTCCTTCTCCTGTGAGTCTAGATTTTCGAATCCGACGCAAAAATGATAGTGAATTGTAACGTTCAGGGCCTCCTAATGACGATGGAACTCTCAAATTGCGTCGAGATTCAATACATCGGCCTCCAGCCGACTTGTTTCCAAGGGGATATCGCTGCCTCGGGCACCACATGGTCCGTCTCCGGTGAGTCTAGATTTTCGAATCCGACGCAAAAATGATAGTTAATTGTAACGTTCAGGGCCTCCTAATGCCGATGGAACACTCAAATTGCGTCGAGATTCAATACATCGGCCTCCAGCCGACTTGTCTCCAAGGGTCAATTACTGCCTCGGGCACCTTATGGTCGTTCTCCTGTGAGTCTAGATTTTCGAATCCGACGCAAAAATGCTAGTTAATTGTAACGTTCAGGGCCTCCTAATGCCGATGGAACACTCAAATTGCGTCGAGATTCAATACATCGGCCACCAGCCGACTTGTCTCCAAGGGTCTATTGCTGCCTCGGGCACCTTATGGT
>NW_025725800.1:5000-10000 GCF_021461395.2 Schistocerca americana
TACCTTAACCTAACCTATGTCGTACCTTAACCTAACCTATGTCGTACCTTAACCTAACCTATGTCGTACCTTAACCTAACCTATGTCGTACCTTAACCTAACCTATGTCGTACCTTAACCTAACCTATGTCGTACCTTAACCTAACCTATGTCGTACCTTAACCTAACCTATGTCGTACCTTAACCTAACCTATGTCGTACCTTAACCTAACCTATGTCGTACCTTAACCTAACCTATGTCGTACCTTAACCTAACCTATGTCGTACCTTAACCTAACCTATGTCGTACCTTAACCTAACCTATGTCGTACCTTAACCTAACCTATGTCGTACCTTAACCTAACCTATGTCGTACCTTAACCTAACCTATGTCGTACCTTAACCTAACCTATGTCGTACCTTAACCTAACCTATGTCGTACCTTAACCTAACCTATGTCGTACCTTAACCTAACCTATGTCGTACCTTAACCTAACCTATGTCGTACCTTAACCTAACCTATGTCGTACCTTAACCTAACCTATGTCGTACCTTAACCTAACCTATGTCGTACCTTAACCTAACCTATGTCGTACCTTAACCTAACCTATGTCGTACCTTAACCTAACCTATGTCGTACCTTAACCTAACCTGTATTGCGCCTTAACCTAACCTGTATTGCGCCTTAACGTAACCTGTATTGCGCCTTAACGTAACCTGTATTGCGCCTTAACGTAACCTGTATTGCGCCTTAACGTAACCTGTATTGCGCCTTAACGTAACCTGTATTGCGCCTTAACGTAACCTGTATTGCGCCTTAACGTAACCTGTATTGCGCCTTAACGTAACCTGTATTGCGCCTTAACGTAACCTGTATTGCGCCTTAACGTAACCTGTATTGCGCCTTAACGTAACCTGTATTGCGCCTTAACGTAACCTGTATTGCGCCTTAACGTAACCTGTATTGCGCCTTAACGTAACCTGTATTGCGCCTTAACGTAACCTGTATTGCGCCTTAACGTAACCTGTATTGCGCCTTAACGTAACCTGTATTGCGCCTTAACGTAACCTGTATTGCGCCTTAACGTAACCTGTATTGCGCCTTAACGTAACCTGTATTGCGCCTTAACGTAACCTGTATTGCGCCTTAACGTAACCTGTATTGCGCCTTAACGTAACCTGCATTGCGCCTTAACGTAACCTGCATTGCGCCTTAACGTAACCTGTATTGCGCCTTAACGTAACCTGCATTGCGCCTTAACGTAACCTGCATTGCGCCTTAACGTAACCTGTATTGCGCCTTAACGTAACCTGTATTGCGCCTTAACGTAACCTGTATTGCGCCTTAACGTAACCTGTATTGCGCCTTAACGTAACCTGTATTGCGCCTTAACGTAACCTGTATTGCGCCTTAACGTAACCTGTATTGCGCCTTAACGTAACCTGTATTGCGCCTTAACGTAACCGATATTGCGCCTTAACGTAACCTATATTGCGCCGTAACGTAACCTATATTGCGCCGTAACGTAACCCACATTGCCCCTTAACGTAACCTATATTGCGCCGTAACGTAACCTATATTGCGCCGTAACGTAACCCACATTGCCCCTTAACGTAACCCACATTGCCCCTTAACGTAACCCACATTGCCCCTTAACGTAACCCAACACACGTTGGGCCTTAACCCAACACACGTTGGGCCTTAACCCAACACACGTTGGGCCTTAACCCAACACACGTTGGGCCTTAACCCAACACACGTTGGGCCTTAACCCAACACACGTTGGGCCTTAACCTGCTCTGTAATTGTCATACGACGCGTTAAATTAGTGTAGTGTTGCCTAACTGCAACCCCCGCAATATAGTTTGCTACTCGCACTGCCCGGTCCCCAGTGTATCGCTTCATGTTAAACACCTTGCAGCTATACACTGTAATGTGGATGGCAGCAGGACGTACATGCTCAATGCCCTTTGCAGTTGTTCATTGGCATTTGCAGTTGTTCATTGGCATTCGCATGGCGAAGCACTTAGCCTACGCTGTGGTACGGCCTGTGTCAACTGTCCGCTGATGTTGTACGTCCAAATCACACACTGTACTGCACATTGGTCCTCATGTACTGAATGATACATCGTGGTACATGTGACCGTACAACGACTGCGCCAACAACGGCGAACCATGCGGTCCAAATGTTGTGCACTCAGCTACGTGTCGTCTCCCTATAAGAGCTGGATTGCAGTGTGGTATGCCCTGGATGGCGATCAGCATGAGCCGTCTGTTGATGTAGTGGCGCGTGTTGTCAGACGTAGTCGTCTCTTCTCACACACCGTGATAGCACGGTGCACTGCGTTCCACATCTGCGACATGCGACAGAGGCCGGTTGACAGTCGTTCGCGCAATGGACATCGCATACGTACGGGGGCCACCTTCCACGTGTTCGCTAAGCGTGGACATGTTGTTGCGTGTATGTGGGCAGACAGTGTGTCGTGACACCTGACACAGGCATGCAACAATCGTTGAATTTGCAAATGGCGATGGACGCCTACGTTTGCTGGTGACGTTACGCAAATGAACAACTGGTAAACCGTTGTGGTGCGGTTGTTCTCGCTAGGGGTGAATCAGTGATGGCGACGATCGGTTGAGCTACCAACCGGTTGTTGCAGCGATACCCACCATGCCCACGAACGTGAATGGCATGTGGGTGTGAAGCGATACGCGGCGGTGGCTGGGTGGGACCGTCCCCGGCCGGTGAGGGGGGGCCTCCCGGCGTGTTGGCCGTGCGGTGCGTGGGCGCACGCGCTACAGCCGGCTGGTGGGGGCGGCCAGTGGCAGGCGCGCCGGCCGACGGAGGCGGCAGGCGGCGCAGCTGCGCGCCGGCGCACCCTGCACGCGGCGCCGTGCGGCCAAAGTAGGTCCTCGCGGGCCCGGTGCGAAGCGCGGTGGACATCTGCAGTGTGCTGGTCCGATTGAGGACTGTGTGCGCTGAGGATGCGCCGCCGCCCGGCGCTCGGCGCCGCGACGCCGTCTGCTGCTCGGTCGCCTCTGCGGTTCTCGCAGGTGGTTTGTATCGCAGCTGTGCGGACGTGTTGGCGCGTGCGCTGTGCTGGGAGAGTTCGCTTCGGCACCCAAGTGGGGCTTTTGTCCTTCTGTGGCGCTGGCGTTGGAGCTGCCGGTCACCGTAGGTGGCGCGTGTTGTCTCCCGCCGGCAATGCCACGACAGCACGCTCCCGGGCCTCTGTCGGCAGCGGCAAGCTCAGTTGGGAGCACGGGTGGTCGCACCTAAAGCGTCTACTCGCCAAACTCCGGGCGATTGCGCCTCTCTCGAACCCGACCAAGTACTTAGGACGGCGCTGCGCGCCGCCGGGACCTGAGAGGGTTTCGAGGTGTATGGTGCAGGGGAGCTCAGCCTCCTCCTGTTTGCAGAATAATTGAGCGGACGCTTGCGTGTTCGCGCGGGCCCCCGGGACACACTCCCGGGCGGCCGGCTGCTCAGCTCTAGTTGACGCAGCTCCCTGGTTGATCCTGCCAGTAGTCATATGCTTGTCTCAAAGATTAAGCCATGCATGTCTCAGTACAAGCCGCATTAAGGTGAAACCGCGAATGGCTCATTAAATCAGTTATGGTTCCTTAGATCGTACCCACGTTACTTGGATAACTGTGGTAATTCTAGAGCTAATACATGCAAACAGAGTCCCGACCAGAGATGGAAGGGACGCTTTTATTAGATCAAAACCAATCGGTCGGCTCGTCCGGTCCGTTTGCCTTGGTGACTCTGAATAACTTTGGGCTGATCGCACGGTCCTCGTACCGGCGACGCATCTTTCAAATGTCTGCCTTATCAACTGTCGATGGTAGGTTCTGCGCCTACCATGGTTGTAACGGGTAACGGGGAATCAGGGTTCGATTCCGGAGAGGGAGCCTGAGAAACGGCTACCACATCCAAGGAAGGCAGCAGGCGCGCAAATTACCCACTCCCGGCACGGGGAGGTAGTGACGAAAAATAACGATACGGGACTCATCCGAGGCCCCGTAATCGGAATGAGTACACTTTAAATCCTTTAACGAGTATCTATTGGAGGGCAAGTCTGGTGCCAGCAGCCGCGGTAATTCCAGCTCCAATAGCGTATATTAAAGTTGTTGCGGTTAAAAAGCTCGTAGTTGGATTTGTGTCCCACGCTGTTGGTTCACCGCCCGTCGGTGTTTAACTGGCATGTATCGTGGGACGTCCTGCCGGTGGGGCGAGCTGAAGGCGTGCGACGCGCCTCGTGCGTGCTCGTGCGTCCCGAGGCGGACCCCGTTGCAATCCTACCAGGGTGCTCTTGAGTGAGTGTCTCGGTGGGCCGGCACGTTTACTTTGAACAAATTAGAGTGCTTAAAGCAGGCAAGCCCGCCTGAATACTGTGTGCATGGAATAATGGAATAGGACCTCGGTTCTATTTTGTTGGTTTTCGGAACCCGAGGTAATGATTAAGAGGGACAGGCGGGGGCATTCGTATTGCGACGTTAGAGGTGAAATTCTTGGATCGTCGCAAGACGAACAGAAGCGAAAGCATTTGCCAAGTATGTTTTCATTAATCAAGAACGAAAGTTAGAGGTTCGAAGGCGATCAGATACCGCCCTAGTTCTAACCATAAACGATGCCAGCCAGCGATCCGCCGCAGTTCCTCCGATGACTCGGCGGGCAGCCTCCGGGAAACCAAAGCTTTTGGGTTCCGGGGGAAGTATGGTTGCAAAGCTGAAACTTAAAGGAATTGACGGAAGGGCACCACCAGGAGTGGAGCCTGCGGCTTAATTTGACTCAACACGGGAAACCTCACCAGGCCCGGACACCGGAAGGATTGACAGATTGATAGCTCTTTCTTGATTCGGTGGGTGGTGGTGCATGGCCGTTCTTAGTTGGTGGAGCGATTTGTCTGGTTAATTCCGATAACGAACGAGACTCTAGCCTGCTAACTAGTCGCGTGACATCCTTCGTGCTGTCAGCGATTACTTTTCTTCTTAGAGGGACAGGCGGCTTCTAGCC
>NW_025725800.1:12500-15000 GCF_021461395.2 Schistocerca americana
ATATGCTGAAGCCGCGAGCAAACGACTCGGATCGGAGTGCCAAGTGGGCCACTTTTGGTAAGCAGAACTGGCGCTGTGGGATGAACCAAACGCCGAGTTAAGGCGCCCGAATCGACGCTCATGGGAAACCATGAAAGGCGTTGGTTGCTTAAGACAGCAGGACGGTGGCCATGGAAGTCGGAATCCGCTAAGGAGTGTGTAACAACTCACCTGCCGAAGCAACTAGCCCTGAAAATGGATGGCGCTGAAGCGTCGTGCCTATACTCGGCCGTCAGTCTGGCAGTCATGGCCGGTCCTTGCGGCCGGCCGCGAAGCCCTGACGAGTAGGAGGGTCGCGGCGGTGGGCGCAGAAGGGTCTGGGCGTGAGCCTGCCTGGAGCCGCCGTCGGTGCAGATCTTGGTGGTAGTAGCAAATACTCCAGCGAGGCCCTGGAGGGCTGACGCGGAGAAGGGTTTCGTGTGAACAGCCGTTGCACACGAGTCAGTCGATCCTAAGCCCTAGGAGAAATCCGATGTTGATGGGGGCCGTCATAGCATGATGCACTTTGTGCTGGCCCCCGTTGGGCGAAAGGGAATCCGGTTCCTATTCCGGAACCCGGCAGCGGAACCGATACAAGTCGGGCCCCTCTTTTAGAGATGCTCGTCGGGGTAACCCAAAAGGACCCGGAGACGCCGTCGGGAGATCGGGGAAGAGTTTTCTTTTCTGCATGAGCGTTCGAGTTCCCTGGAATCCTCTAGCAGGGAGATAGGGTTTGGAACGCGAAGAGCACCGCAGTTGCGGCGGTGTCCCGATCTTCCCCTCGGACCTTGAAAATCCGGGAGAGGGCCACGTGGAGGTGTCGCGCCGGTTCGTACCCATATCCGCAGCAGGTCTCCAAGGTGAAGAGCCTCTAGTCGATAGAATAATGTAGGTAAGGGAAGTCGGCAAATTGGATCCGTAACTTCGGGATAAGGATTGGCTCTGAGGATCGGGGCGTGTCGGGCTTGGTCGGGAAGTGGGTCAGCGCTAACGTGCCGGGCCTGGGCGAGGTGAGTGCCGTAGGGGTGCCGGTAAGTGCGGGCGTTTAGCGCGGGCGTGGTCTGCTCTCGCCGTTGGTTGGCCTCGTGCTGGCCGGCGGTGCAGGATGCGCGCGCCTGCGCGGCGTTCGCGCCCCGGTGCTTCAACCTGCGTGCAGGATCCGAGCTCGGTCCCGTGCCTTGGCCTCCCACGGATCTTCCTTGCTGCGAGGCCGCGTCCGCCTTAGCGTGCTCCTCCGGGGGCGCGCGGGTGCGCGGATTCTCTTCGGCCGCCATTCAACGATCAACTCAGAACTGGCACGGACTGGGGGAATCCGACTGTCTAATTAAAACAAAGCATTGCGATGGCCCTAGCGGGTGTTGACGCAATGTGATTTCTGCCCAGTGCTCTGAATGTCAACGTGAAGAAATTCAAGCAAGCGCGGGTAAACGGCGGGAGTAACTATGACTCTCTTAAGGTGGCCAAGTGGCGGCGGTGTGGCTGCATCCGGACTTGGCTTTTCGAAGTGCGGTCTTGATGTAGTCGTGCTGCTGCTGCGAGGTGCCTTCCTTGGGTTATAGTTACAGGGAGAGTGATGCGCAATACATGGGCCTAGCCCTCTTAGCCTCTCCTCTCCTGCGGTCTTCTCCCCTTCTCGTGGGCCCGCTGATTCTTTGCAGAGTGGAAGACCGCACCAGGGGCTTGGGGGGGTTACCAGCCCCCCCTCGCATTATCCCTTTATAGTTGGGGGCAGCCGACAAGAAACAAGAGATGGTGGCCCTTCCGCTGAAGGTGCCACCCCAGCTACCCCAGCACCTATCCGGCCAACCGGCCGTAACGAAAATGCGATAGTTTGTGTAGCTCCCTTTGCTTGCAGTGAGTGCCACCGCACTTTTACCACGAAGAACGGTCTCGGGGTCCATCGCCGCCGCCAACACCCTGCGGCCGCCAACGCTGAGATCGTGACGGAGAGGCATCGCGCGAGGTGGACGGAGGAAGAAGTCCTGTCGCTCGCCAAGGCAGAGGCCGAACTGTTCCTGGAGAGGGACGCCCGGTTCTTCTTTGTAAATCAAGAACTTACCAGGATGTTCCCCGACCGAACGCTTGAGGCAATCAAGTGCCGACGGCGGCAAGCTGCCCACAAGCAGCTTGTCCGCCAATTCATGGAGGCGCTTGAGATCGGTCGGGGGGAAGAGCCGGCGTCCCGCCGGGGAGCAGCGAGCTCGCTGCCTGACGCGGGCGAGGCCGCTGCGCCGCCCGTCGACGCAGCCGAGGACTTCGCGGCCGACACCACCGGGCCGCCGCCGGAGGGGCCGACTGACGCCGCCATCTGGGAGCATCTGGCGGGGCTACCTGCTTCCGCCCAGCGTTTCTCTGCCCTGGATCGAGTCATTGGTCTGGGGCGGGGCACGCCGCCCGATGTCATCCTGGGCATGCTCCCGGATGCCCTTGCGTCGGTCGGGTCCAGGGGGGAGAGGTCGATCACCAGGACACAGCGGCCGCG
>NW_025725800.1:20000-21540 GCF_021461395.2 Schistocerca americana
CCAACGCCAGCGCCTCTGCCGCACGAAATCGTGGACCGGCAATCACTCCACCTGCGCCCCACTCCAACCGCCCAACTCGCAACTCCAGCGGATGAACGGCGGACTTTTCCCGCAGTCGCAATGTGCAATCCACCCCTATAACATGCGTTTCATGAAGAGTTATCTCCAATATGCGACATTCCCGCTGTCCCTATACATGAGCTGCGGGCTGTACCAGTTACGAGCTAGAGACGCGACCGCGTTGCTCTCTGTACGAATGCCGATGCTGAGCGGTCAGCTAGGAGGCGCTCCATCCATGTCGGTACCGGTGAGCGTTGCACTCGCAGTCGCAAGAACGTACGGCAAGTATATTACCTGGAAGAGTCAATGACAGTCCACGCCCCCCTGCGTGGGAAGAGTCTTTCTAGGCCATGACCCACCGGAAGGGCGCAGCGTCCCCCACCCCAGACATGTGACGTCACACCATCGGTATTGACGACTAGACTGATTCCTTATAATCATTTGCCATACACCGGTGGAAGCTGCCGAGACGAGTAACTACATAGCGGGCTCGCCGTGTCACTAATGTACAGAGATACAACAGTTTCGACTGGAACCGGATTAAACGTATACACGGCGCTGATTAGTAATAGATAGAGCCATCAGAATACAGATAATGTATACAACTGTCCGTATACATGCTGAAAGACTCTGCTCACAATCACAACCACACGTCAGCCACACACCCTTATCACGCACTACTCTCTGCCTGTAACACGCACACAGACAATATGTAAGCACCAGCATGGAACAACACCCAGTGCATCCTCTCCGCCACATTAGACAATCCACACTGTCATAACCAGACTGGGAGGTCCACTCAGAAAACAGAATATCCCACCCACCCGACAACCACCATTGCTCAGCCAAGCCACCAACACCCACACATGTCCTACACAGGGGTGCACCCAACATCACAATACTGCCTCCTCTCACAGCACACAAACAATGGCAGGAATGAAAGACACAGGTCTGCCACAAGCATGGAATGAGAGCGCCGCCTGTCATGAGCCAAAGGTGCATCCTGACGTGGCAAATCAGATGATGCCGCAGGCATCCACTTACTATAATCACAATCAACAAACCGGCCGCCCCGCCCCGCCCCCCATTAAACCTTTCCTTACAACAATGTGTACCTTAACCTAACCTATATCGTACCGTAACCTAACCTATATCGTACCGTAACCTAACCTATGTCGTACCGTAACCTAACCTATGTCGTACCGTAACCTAACCTATGTCGTACCGTAACCTAACCTATGTCGTACCGTAACCTAACCTATGTCGTACCGTAACCTAACCTATGTCGTACCGTAACCTAACCTATGTCGTACCGTAACCTAACCTATGTCGTACCGTAACCTAACCTATGTCGTACCGTAACCTAACCTATGTCGTACCGTAACCTAACCTATGTCGTACCGTAACCTAACCTATGTCGTACCGTAACCTAACCTATGTCGTACCGTAACCTAACCTATGTCGTACCGTAACCTAACCT